>NW_022985200.1:0-64081 GCF_010093535.1 Lindgomyces ingoldianus
GTCATTGGTATTCCCAGGTCTCTGAGTCCCCACGCACTCCCATATGCCTCTGAGTGGATTCATACCGCATTCGGACCCATTGTCTTGCCTGCGCCATTACAGAGTTAAGTTATAGTTAGAGCTAATATAGAGACCCTTTAGATAGGTTCTAAGCAACCTAAGATAGAATAATTTATAAGAATTATTACACTACTTCTTTTTTATAGGCTAATAGTTCTTATCTATAGTGCATAGAAAATATCTAAAACTAATTTAAATAAGATATAATAAAGTATAACTTTTTAACAAAAATTTTCTATTACTAAAAAAATAGACTAAAAACCTAATACTAATATAATACTTTTATTATAATGTTTTTATTTAGTAGTAACTAGTAGTGTAGTTATTATTAATATAGTAAATTTATTATTTATAGTAATAAGTGTTTACTTACTTTACTTATATAGTTTAGTTAATATTGTTAGTTTCTTTTTTAGCTGTTATTTAATTCTTTACTATATAAGTATTATTATGCACCTAATATCTTATAGCTTAGTCTACTAACTAATTATAGTATTTAAAAAAACTACTATACTGCTTTGCCTCTCTTTTAGAGCCTCTTTAAAAGTGTTTTAAGTTATTTACTTTTAAGCTACCTACGCCTTTACTTATAGCTTTTAGGTTAAGTTCTCTTATTAGTCTTTTAAATTAAAGAAATATAAATATTACACTTTACAGAATAAAAAATATAACTTTATATAAATATAGTTTAATACTACTAAAGTATAGTTTACTAACATACATATAAGTTTTTTTATATTATAATTATTTTTTTAGTCTTTTAAAGCTATCTTAAGCTATAGGTAGCAGCCTAAAATATAAAAAGTAAAAAATAAAAATAAAAAAGGCTTTTAAGGCTATTTTAAAGTTTACTTAGAACCTAGCGTAGGTAGTGTAGGTTATAAAGAGTTAAAAAGCTAGTCTTTCTATAGCTAGTGTTTAAGTAGCTTTATTCTACTAAAATACTAAGCTGCTTTATTAGGTTTTAGCCTTAAAAGCTTTAGTGTTTAACCTTTAAGTAGACATTACAGCACTCTTTAATTTTATCTAAGAATAAGAGGTTTTTTTCTAGATATTTTAGTTTTTAATTCTCTAGAAGCTTTAGCTACTTTTAATAATAACGCTTTTAGGCCCTAGCAGCCTAGAGCTGTTTAAAAGCCTTTACTACATCTTAAGCCTAGTGTTTAAGGATCTTCTTGTGTTAGGCCTAGGCCTCTTTTATCTTCTAAAGAACCTAGTCCTACTCCCTCTCTAAATGTTCCTACGCAGTGTTAGAAACAAAGGCGTTGCAATAACTTCTCTTTTAAACGCACTCTACACACTTGTCTAATAATAAGGTTAAAACGCAGGATAAACTAGATAAATAATAAGAACTATAGAAACACATCTTTGTGTAATTAAAAATGCTAAGATAAGCAGCAGTATATAAATAATAAACATAAATTAACTAGTAAGGCATAGTTAAGACTAAGAAAGAAAGGTACTAGAAAAGTGTTTATAAAAGAGCACCTACTAGATATAGAACAACTCTAACACTTGCAACAGTGTAGGCAAAACAGCAAGGACGCTGCTAGGGAGAAGCTCGCGTGTTACAGTCTATAGTTAGACAGTAGACTACCCCTAGGGTTGCTACTTTTATAGTAATTACTATTTTTTTTTTAAAAACGTTATTATTACTTAAATACATAAGCTATAATTCTAAAAATTAATATATAGATGCTAAGTAAACTAGTCTATAAATCTATAAATTTAAATTCTAAAAATTATTTAATACATTTATAATAGGTAAAAAAAGAGAAGAAAAAAAGAGAAAAGAATAGTAATTACTATTACTATTAACGTACTTTACAAGCAAGTTGCTTACACACCTAAGTTGCTTACTTTTACTTAGACCCTACTAAACTACTTTTTTTACACTAATATATTTCTAACAACACTACTTAGACATGCTAAAAGAATATTAGATATAGCTTATACTTTAAGCTTTTAAATAAAATATAAAACTTTTAAAGAAATATACTATAGCTATATATAAAGTTTTTTAAAAAATAATAAATAACTATAGCACTAGATAACCTTTATAAGCTAATTCTATAGCTAACTTATAAAGGCTAAGTAATAATAAAAAGTAAGTAATTATTAAGACTATACTTAAGCTATATATGTAAAAAAAATTTCTTTAAATAGCATTTATAGCTAATATAGCTAATTTTTTACACACTAAGTATAATCTAGGCTATATTAGCATAAACTAGCCTAGTATGTTTATAAAACATTATTTAAAGCTTAAAGTAAAGTTTTAAGTGTAAGTATAGTTAATAAATATTTAGCTTATAATAAAGCCTATTTTACTAAAGTTATATATGTTATTATTATAAATGCTATACTTAGCTTTAATATTTTTTATAAAGCTAAACTTGCTTTAAATTACTTTAAAACTTTTATAAAAAGCTTTTTTATAGTTATACTACACTTAAATATTACTTTAAGCTTTAAATAATGCTTTCTAAATATACTAAGCTAGTTTATAGTAATATAGCCTAGATTATACTTAGCATATAAAGAATTAGCTATATTAGCTATAAATACTATTTAAAAGAAAAATCTTTATATATATAGTTTAAGTATAGTTTTAATAATTACTTACTTTTTATTATTACTTAGCCTTTATAAGTTAGCTATAGAATTAGCTTATAAGAGTTATTTAGCACTATAGTTATTTATTATCTTTTAAGAGACTTTATATATAGCTATAGCATGTTTTTTTAAAAGTTTTATATTTTATTTAAAAGCTTAAAGTGTAAGCTGTAACTAACATTTTTTTAGTACATTTAAGTAGTGTTGTTAGAAATATATTAGTGTAAAAAAAGTAGTTTAGTAGGGTCTTAGTAAAAGTAAGTAACTTAGGTGTGTAAGCAACTTGCCTGTGAAGTACATTACTATTTCTGCATTTTTTCTCTTTTTTTCTTTATTACTAGGGATATAAATTTATATAGTAAAATCTAATCTTATAGATCTATACTTTGGTATATCTAGTATCTAAGTTTCGGTTTTTAGAATATTAACTAATGTAATTAAGCTGTTATAGACTTTTTTTTAAAAAATAGTAATTACTATAAAAGTAGCAACACTAAAGTAGTGCTGTTAGAAATGCAGTAGTATAAAAAGAGTAGTTTAGTAGGGTCTTAGTAAAAGTAAGCAACTTAGGTGTGTAAATAACTTGCCTGTAGTGTACGTTACTCTTTACTCTATCTATTAAAGCTATTACTTAGTCTTCTGCCTCCTCTACTAAAGTCTAATACTATACTAGTTATCTAGGTCCTATATAGTGTTAGTAAGCAGAAGAAGAAGAAGAAGAAGAAGAAGAAGAAGAAGAAGAAGAAGAAGAAGAAGAAGACGAAGTAAGAGTATTATTATATACTATACTATATATTACCCTTCTTCTTTTCTTTACAAGAGTAAGAGTAGTGTACAGTGTGCACAGCGTACAGAGTAGGTAGGGTGGCAACAGATTTCTAGTCATTGCTTGTCTTATCTATGTACAAACGCGAGCGATATTTAAGGAGGCGCGCCCGCACACAGGCACCACGTGCGTAGTCCCGTTATCCCATGTCGGGCTAGATAGATACTATGCGCTGTATCGCTTCTGCATCTAGACATTTATAACTTTAATTAAATAAAGTTTTAAACAAGTCTTACATTTACTTATTATAGCATTTAAAAAGTGTTGTAAAATAAAATTTAATCTAACTATATAATTATAAATAGGCTATAGTTATTAAATATATTAAGTAACATTTTTTTTAAAAATAAATAAAGCTATTTATTTATACACAGTACACGCAATGCTCTAATATACACAACTGTACAATAGACACCACGTGACCTAGTCACGTGGTAGCTATACAGTGCCTGTGTAGACGTTGGCAGAAGAGATTCTAATATATAATCTCTCTACTAATAACCCTCTCCCCTCTAATATCTATAGACTGTACAAAAGTGTACTTACTAAATTAACCGCACAGCCCGCTTACCCCGCGCCTAACTATACAAGGAAGTCTATTCAACACTATTTTATAATATAAAGTGTAAAAAAAAAGGTTAGATTTATAATAAAAACTCTTTTTTAGTTATAAATAGAGTAGATTTAGGTTAGTTGTTTAATAATAAACAAGATATAAAAAATAAAGTAGAATAGTATAGAATTAGCTACTATACTATAAAGTTAACAATGTTGTAGCTACTACTACTAGTAAATGTAGAGGATAAAATAGCCTAGCAGTAGCTGTTTAGAAGATCGGATGAAGTGACTCTGCTATCTAAGAGAGCTGGAGGCTCTCCTTATATACACTGAGCTTCGGAACATAATATCTCTAGATCCCGAGCCGCGTCCTAGGCTCTGAGCTCCAGCCTAGGCTCTTAGTATACGCGACAGTAAAGTTACTAGGTTAAAACTTAACGTACTTCACAGGCAAGTTGCTTATACACTTAAGTTACTTACTTTTACTAAGACTCTACTAAATTACTTTTTTTATACTAATACATTCTCTACAACACTACTTAAATGTGCTAAAAAATATTAGATATAGCTTACACTCTAAGCTTTTAAATAAAACATAAAGCTTTTAAAAAAATATGCTACAGCTATATATAAAGTTTTATAAAAAATAATAAATAACTATAGTACTAAATAACTTTTATAAGCTAATTTTATAGCTAAATTATAAAAGCTAAGTAATAAAAAAAGTAGGTAATTATTAAGACTATACTTAAGCTATATATATAAAGGATTTTCTTTTAAATAGCATTTATAGCTAATATAGCTAATTCTTTATATGCTAAGCATAATCTAGGCTATATTTATATAAACTAGCTTAGTATGTTTATAAAGTGTTATTTAAAGCTTAAAGTAAAGTTTTAAGTATAAGTATAGTTAAAAAATATTTAGCTAATTATAAAGCTTATTTTACTAAAGTTATAGATATTATTATCTTAAATGCTATACTTAGCTTTAATAACGTACTTTACAGGCAAGTTACTTACACACCTAAGTTTCTTACTTTTGCTAAGACTCTACTACACTACTCTTTTTACACTAATGCATTCCTAACAACACTACTTAGACATATTAAAAGAATATTAGATATAGCTTACACTTTAGGCTTTTAAACATAATGTAACACTTTTTAAGTAACATGCTGCAGCTTGTTACAATCTTTGCTTCTTGGAAGCACTCGGGTCGCTGATGTTCCTAGGTGGGGATAGGACGGGTATAAGGGGCCGACGGTAGGGTGTACAGTCCTACGTAATGGCTATTAGGCTAGTGGAGGAAGAGAGGGTGACCAGATCATAGTTTGCTCTATGTGCGGCAGTATAGTGGCTAGGTTAAACAGTCCTGTTAGACAGAATTAGAGGTATATATAGTGTAAGATATATAAATAGTATTACAGCTCTTTAGAAAGCTAAATGCTACTTAGTCTATATAAAGAATAAACTAAACATTAAACACACCTTCTAAAGGCTGTTTATTACAGAACTATATACATGCTTAAGGGGTGCTAAGACAAGTTAGGGCAAGTTCTTATAAGCTTTTAAGGCTAAGCCTAGTGCTAACTTATCTAAACTTGCTTAGCTTATTAGAGCGCGCGTGTTACGGTCTACGGTTGGACCAGCGTAACTCCACCGGCAGTGCTCCACAATCTAGCTGGATTGGGGCAGGGCTCGCTTGGAGACCAGTCGGAGGACACGGAGGCAGCGCACCTGCCCGAAGTCGTGGAAGAATGCGTCATCCAATAGGGAGACAGGCCGCGAATTCGGGGAGTTCAAGGGAGCTCAAGGGAGCCCGCAGGAGTCTCCTTGGCGAGCTCCCATGAACTCCCGCCAGCTCCCCTTGGCGCCCCAGCACATGTATATAGTTCCCACATTAAACAACCTTTAGGAGGTGTGTTTAACATTTAGTTTATTCTCTACATAGACTAAGTAGCATTTAGCTTTCTAAAGAGCTGCAATACTATTTGTATATCTTGCATTATATATACCTCCAACCCTGTCTAACAAGGACCGTTTGACCCCGGCCTCCCTACTGCCGCACATAGGGCAAACCACGATCCGGTCATTCTACATAAGCCTCCATTAGCCCAATAGCCTGTACGTAGGACTGTACACCCTACCGGATTGGCCTCTACTATCCGTCCTACTTCCCCCCCTAGGAATACCAGAAGACCCGAGTGCTTTCCGAAGCAAGGATTGTAACAGCGCGTCCCTTTTTCTTATTAAAAAATGCATTCCTCTATTATTGCAGGCAACTGTGCTTTCTCTGTTTCTTCTAATTAGTCTGTAGGCAAACCCTACTTCCATTTAGCTAGTCTGTGGAGCACTTTTAGTGGAGTTACGCTGGTCTAACTGTAGACTGTAACACGCTGCCCCTCCTCCCTAGCAGCGTCCTCGCCGCTCTGCTCACACAACTGTGTTAGTAAGGGTTTGTTTATAAAGTGCGCACCTGCCTACTAAAAGGCATTTTTAACATCTATTCTTTTTAAGCTAAATAGCTTACTAGTCCTATTTATCTTATTATTTTTATATTGCCTTGCGTTTTAATCCTCTTTATTAGACAAAGATAAGGCCCTGTAGCGCTTACTAATTCTTAGGGTTATCCTATGTGTTAACTCTGTCCTTAGACAAGTGCGTTAAGTGCGTAAGAAAAAATAATAAGTGCAATGCATTTATATCTAACACTGCCTAGGAGCGCCTAGAGAAGGAAAAGAGGGAGCTGCTTTAGTCTGCTAAGGCCTTACAGGCCTAGGACTGTATGCTATCTATCTATAATTAAGAGCTAGGGGAAGAGTTCTCTTAACAGGTTTAGGAACAACTTTATTTATAAAAAAAACAATAGCAGAGAGGGATAGAGAACATTTAAAGCAAGATTATATCTAGAGGTTGCTAGATTTACTTAAGGCTTAGCATGTAAAATATTTAAAAAAAGACCTTTTTTCCTTAGACAAGATAGAAGCCTTTAAGGCAAAGGTAAAGAGTTGTCTTTTTCTCTAACCTTTGTTAGCTAGAACTTGTCTTTAAAGGCTACTGCTATCTAGTAATAACATAGCTATTCCTTTTAATATAAGTGCCTTATTGCCTAGCTAGTTTCTTTTAGACAAGCCTAGAGGTACTCTTATACTAACTGCTACGCATTCTGCAGGTTCTTAGCTAGTTCCTATGTGTTTTTACTAGTAGGCTACTCTTTCTATTTTACTAGAAACTCTTTTCTGTTTTTTTAGTTACTAATAATGTGTTTAACTTTATATTCTGTTTCTTTATCTTCTTATTTTTATATAGATAAGGGGATTTCTTTAAGTGCTTTTTCTAATTTAGAGATATAAAACTATAGATGTATCTTTATGTGTAGGGGAAGCTTAAGTTTACAGTTATCCTGTTAGGTTTATAAGACCTTATATAGTCTTATTCTTCTTTCTGCTAGCTTCTAGAAAGGTCTTAGTATCTTAAGATTCTTAGTATTAAAGTAGGCATAATCTCCTAGGTAGATCTCTAGTTCTAGTTATTATAATTTATTTACATACTATTTTATTATTTCTTAGCAGGATCTAGCCTTAATTACTAGCTTTTTATAGATGTTTTACAGGTTTAGTAGTTAGTCTACTGCCTTTTAGAGATCTGTAGGCTAATTTCCTTACAGTTTAAAGTACAGGTTGTAACTAAAATTAGCCTTATATAGTGTTTCTTTTATTATAGCAGATTTTATAGTATTAATAGCTAACTAAGCTATTAAAAGCTATTCTACCTAATTATTCTAGGTGTGTAAGACGTACTTTCTTAAGTACTTTTCTACTTTAGCGTTCACTCTTTCTGTCTAGCTGTCTGTCTGTAGGTGATATGCTGTAGATAGTTGATGTGTTATGCTAAGATGTTGCATAGCTGCTTTTTAGAATTTGCTAGTAAAAAGTTTATCTTTATTAAAGATAATAATCTTAAGGCATTTATGCACTAATATAATATTTTATTTAAATTTATATATAAATTCTTTAGCTGTAATAGTTTTTTCTAATAGCTAAGTATATAAGTACTTAGTAGTTTTGTCTGTAGCTACTATAATTATATTACACATTCTTTCTATACTAGGCTTTTTAGATAAGGGGAGCTTTATAATAAAATCTATTATAACTATTGCCTATAGTTATTTAGAGGCTTTAATTAGTTGTAAGTATTTATAAGGCCTATACCTTTATAAGTTATTTCTATTATACGTGTTACACTCTCTAAGTACTTTAGTGCATAATTACTTAATCTTTAGTATATGTTGTAGTATAGCAGCTTTTAATTTCTTCTAAAAAGTGCCTATCCCTAGGTGTCTAAACATTAGAGACTTATATATAGTATTTATAAATTAAGTTCTTCTATCTCTACTTACTTACTATAAGTGTGTAAAGTTCTTTTATAGGTCTAGGTCTATTATAGACCTATTCTTTATTAGTTTTTTTAAAAAGGGTAAACTTTTTAGTTTCTTCTTTTTCTTTATTAAAGTAATCTAGTCTTTAGCTAAAGGCGTTAGCCTACTAGTTTTGTGCTCCTAGAATGTGTTTAATAACGCAGTTAAACTAGGCAAGTTCTATTACCTATTAAACATGCATAAAGAAGAGTTTTGTTACTGTTAGGAATGTAACTAGGTTTACATAGTTAGTTATAATATTAAAGGGTTTTACTATTTTATGTAGTTCTGTGGCCTATACTCTAACTATGTTTAATATTGCTTTAAGTTCTTTATTAAGTATGCTATAGCTGTCACGATTGTGCACGAGTAAGGTTATAGAGCTTTACAGAGGTCTAGTTCAATTACTACGTGAGGTATCATGGTAGGTACAAGACGTTGTGTGAGAAACAGAAAGGTTTAGAAGGAAATTAGTAATTAAATACTTAGCTTAAAAGTCTAAGCGCTTTAAGTATAAATTAAGCCTGTTCTAGGTTTAGTTAGCGTTAAAGTAGTTTATGCTTAAGTTTATGTCTATATTATGTTATGTTTATGTTAGACGTGCACTAATAATACTCTAGTACGCGTCTAATATAGTTATGTCTAGGATCTAGAGAGGATACTGTAACAGTACTCCCCCCCTTATTAAGAAAGGAATCCTTTACATTAGTAGTTCTAGCATTAGGTTGTCTTTATTAGAGTACAGGTTTAGTTTAGATAGGTATTAGGTGTAGAATTAGGTTACTACAGAGTTTTCTTACAAGGCTTCTGCAGGTTTCTACAATAGTTTGTTATATCTAGTCTATTTTATAAAGTATTAATAAATATGTTTTTTTTTATTAAACTAGATTTATTTAATATCTTCTATAATATATTCTAGTTTATTGTTTATAATAATAGGTTTAGGTAGTAGGTTTAGCTATTTAGGTAAATAGTTAGATTTAAGGGCTGCTTAGCACAGCAACAATATGTAGAACACAGGGTGTATCTTTATGCTGTTAGGTAAGATTAATTAGTAAGCATGTAATAAGACTATATAGGCTATTATAAAAGGGCTAAAGTTTTTCTAATTAAGTTTCTTTAATTATTAGTTTATTTAAATATTTCTAGCGTCTAGCTAGACCTTCTTGCCAGCTGCATACATAGGGGTAGAGGTTTAGAATTAGTTTATGTACTCTTATTAAAAAGCTTAAGCCTATGTAAGCTTTTTATAAACATATTTAAATATATTTTAAATCTTATTAATAAGTTTATTTACATTTATTACTTATATAAATTAATAAGTTAGTTAGAGGGTATTTAAAGGTAGTTTAAATTTTATTTAAAAGTAGTATCTGTAGTTTACTAAAAATAAAAATACTTACATTAATTTAAATGTTATGTTATTAGCTTTAAACTATGCTATAGCTAACTATTTTACCTAGTTATCTTACTAGTAGTTTATGTATACTTATAAGACTTATTTTATTATAGTGTTTATGTTTTTAGTCTAGCTATTAGTCTCTAGGTAAAAAGCTATAAATAGATAGGGGATAATTTAGAGCTATTTATAAAGTTTGTCCTAGAAGGCTAAGATAAACTGTGTACCTCTGTCTAATATAATTATGTTAGGCAGGCTATAGTAAACTTATATGTATTAGTAAAATAACTAGGCTATATTAGGGGCAGTTATAAAGGAACATAGTATTAAGTATTAATACTTAGTTAAGTAATTAATAACTACTATAATATTTATATACCCTTTAGATAGAGGTAGGTTTATAATAAAATTAATTAATATGTCTTTCTAAGCTTATTTAAAGATTAGGAGTAGTTTAAGTAAGCTATTATACTTTTCTTAAAAGGCCTTTACTTTACAGTAAGTATAGCAACATAATATGTATTAGCGTACAGTATAGAACATGCAGGGCTAGTAGTACTCTCTCTGTAGTAGGTTAAGAGTCTTTCCTCTGCCTAAGTGTTCTTTAACAGGCAAGTTGTGTATAATTTAGAGTAGTTTAATTCTTAGTTTATTAAAATTAAAAATTATAAGTTAGTTATAGTAATATAGCTTACTATTTTAGTTTTTATAGTTAGCTAGTGTTACCTTCTTTAACTAACTAGCGCTATTTTAGAGTAAGTTTAAGGTTTCTTAGATAAATTTATTATTTAGATACTTATTAGTAATAATTTAATTAATTATTTAATTTATTTTATTTAAGTTAAGGTTTAAAAATAGCTTAAGTTAAAGCAAAGTTTAGTGTTAAGCCTTTTACACTTCTTCTTAAGTAGAGATGTTTTAGAATTGCCTTATAAAAGCATCTAGTTTCTCTTTATCTTAACTAGAATAATAAGTAATCTTAAAATTAAAATAAAATAAGTATTTAAACTAATAAGCTTATTAGTAGCTAAGTTGTTTTATAGTTACAAAGTACTATAAGTTCTTATAGTTAAATAGGACTTGTATTAGATGCGCTGCACCTTCTAGTTTAGGTTACTATTATTTAAAGTAGTGTACTATAGTAAGCAATTCTTTATTATAGATTTTATAATTACTTTCTATAGAACTTATTTTTTTTAAGAAGTATGTAATAGGCTTAATAGTCCTGTCTAGCTTAGTCTAGGAGAAAACTCCTGCTACTATGTAGTCTAAGGCATTAGCTTTTACAAGTATTAGTAGTTTAAAGTTAAAGTAGTAAAGTATTAAAGCTTTAGTAAAGGCTTTTTTTAGCTAGTTAAAAAACTATTAGTAATTTAAGTTAAAGTTAAATTAAATCTTTTTCTTAGTAAGTGTAATTATAAGGCTTACTTACTATAAAAAGTTGTTAATAAATTATTAGTAAAAGTTAGTAAATCTTATAAAAGCTTAAATATCTTTTACATCTTTTAAGTATTACTAATCTAGCATAGTCTAAACCTTAACAAGGTCTATTTAAATGCTATTTATAGAGATTACATATCTTAAATACATAACTTTTAATTAGTAGAACTTACATTTATCTATATTAAGTTATAAACCTGCTTCTTTTATAGCCTTTAGCACTAGGCGTACATGCTGTTTATGCTCTAAAAGGCTATTACTGTAAATTAGAATATTATTAATATACATAGTGTAGAACACATCTAGGTAGGGTTAGAGTAAGTTATTTATAAAATGTTAAAAAGTACTAAGTGTGTTAGCTAAGCTAAAGGGCATTACTAAGTACTTAAATAGTTTATATTAGGTCTAAAACACTGTTAGCTACTTATTACCCTTTACTATTTTTAGCTTATTAAAGGCAGTAATAATATCTAACTTTATAAAATACTTTACTTTACTTAGTTAGCTTAAGGTTTCTTATAAAAAAGAAATTAAGTATTAGTTTTTAATAGTAACAGCATTTAGTCTTTAGTAGTTAACATAGAATTAAAGCCTACCTTTAAGTTTCTTTATAAATAGTATAAGTAACACTACTAGTAAGAAACTAGCTTAAATAAACCTTTTTTTTAAGTTCTTGTTAAGGTATTTTTAAAGCACTTTTAATTTATTTAGTAATATTTTATATAGTAGCTTATAACTAGGTTGTTTACTAGGCTTAAAAGTTATTTAGTAATTATATAGACATTATATTAAAAGCTTATTAAACTTGTCTTAAAAAAAGACATGTAATAAGTTATAGTAGTTTTAAGAAACTATTATTCTTAAGTTAGTGCGTTTTTAAGGAGCTAGAGCTTAGTCTATATTAAAAATTATAACTGCGTAGATTTTATAATCTAGTTATTAAGCTAGGGTTATAAATAGAGTAGGTTCTATGTAGCAGATGTCTATTTACTATTTAAGTCCTAGTTTATGTCTAAATTAAGTAAGTAAAAATTCTTTAAAAGCTTTTTTTTTTAAGTTTAAGTAGTTATTAAATTATTTTACATAGCCTATTTTAGTAAAAGGCCTAGCTTATTAGCCTTACTTAAGTAGTTCTTTTTTAGGTTATTAAAAAGTAGGTCTAAAGACCTTCTATATTAAGTGCTACTTAGGTGTTATTTAGGTGTAAGTGTAAGTATATGTCTTAGCATTAAGAAAAGTTAAAGTTTAGAACTTACTCTTAGTAATTAAAGGCAACTTTATGCTAATACAGCTATAGTTATTCTAGAATTAAGTTATAACATTCTATGTTTATTACATAGAGCTTAATCTACTCCTTATAGTGTTAGTAGGTAATTATAATAGTTATAGTATAAAAAATAAAACCTTTTTTAAGTTATTTTTTATTAAATCTAGTTAGGTAAATTATTTAGGTAAGCAGTGTTAATTAAAGATTTAGTTTATATGCTAGTTCTTTATTAATGTAACTTATACTATTTACTTCTAAGTTAATAAAAGCTTATATTAAAGCTAATATAGTTTTTTATTATAAATATATAAGAATATTAACTTAGTACTTTTAGTTATTAGTAGAAGACTTAGCCTATAAGTTAGCAAAGATCTAGTGTTAAATTAGTCCTAAGGGGTAACTTAGCCCTAGAACAAGCCTTTTTACAGGCTTCTACTGCTATAGCTGCAGCTATGTTAAAAGTAGTAAAAAAGATTAAAGCTTAAATATAAGTTAAAGCTCTTATAAAAATAAAAATAAAATAGTAAAAATCTTTAATAAGTGCTAGCAGCGCTACTTATATAGACTTAAGAAAGAAAAATAGAGTAGTTTTAAAAGATATAACTATGCTTACTACACTTAAAGTATTAACTTTTTTATTTATAATCTTTACACTTTTTAGAACTAACTAGAGCATAATTTAAATTAATTTTTATTATATTAAGGTCCTTATTTACAACTGCGCTAGTTTAGGGGCGTATTAGGGCTTGTACAGGGAGGAACCTTATGTTATTATTATAGGTAGCAATTAGGTTCACATATGTGTTAAGGTTGTTTAAAAGGGGTTCTTCTACTATAGCGCGTTGCAGTTTAGTTAAAAAGAAGTTATATAAGGCTATAATTAGACTTATTTTATTTAGGCCTATATTAGATGTAAGTTAGTAGAACTTAGTAAAGTATAAAGTAAAGCTTTTTTTTTTATTATAAGGTGTTTAGGTAACTTAGGGCTATTAACTTTTTATTTAAGTTTTTATAAGTTACTTATAAAAACGCTATAAATTAATTTAAGTTAATAATATTTTTATTTATTAGTAAGTTAATTAAGGCTATTATATTATAGTTAAGTTAAAAGTAGGTATATAGTAACTAAAAGTGTTTAAAGAGGAATTAGTTTATGTTTTCTTTAAGTTTATATTAAAGCTTATGTAGGAAAGAAAATAAGTCTTTCTATTTTCTATTAAACAGCAAGGGATTAGAGAGTTAGTTAGATTTTATTACTAAGTTAAAGAAGTTATAAGTTGTAGGTAGTATTAGGTAGAAAAGAGTTAAGCTATCTCTAAACTTCTAAGTAAGCTTTAAGGCTAGTAAGTTTTTAGTTTTTACTACTATAATAAAAGTTAAGGCAGAAATAGACTGCTTAATAATATAAAGCTATTTTTTAAAGTCTTTTTAAAAAGCTTTAAAGCTTATAACATAGTAGCTTTTTTATAAAGTAAGCGCTTCTTAAAAGGCTTTTTAGCTTACTTTAATAGCTTAAAGTTGTGTAAGTACTAAGCTTATTAAATTAGATTTAGAGGCTATTCTTAGCTAGAGTTTTAACATAACATAATGTTATAATTATGCACAAGTAAGGTTATAAAGCTTTATAGAGGTCTAGTTTAATTACTACATAAGGTATTATAGTAAGTATAAGACATTATGTAAGGAATAGAAAGGTTTAAAAAAAAATTAGTAATTAAATACTTAGCTTAAAAGTCTAAGCGCTTTAAGTATAAATTAAGCCTATTCTAGGTTTAGTTAGTGTTAAGGCAGTTTATACTTAAGTTTATGTCTATGTTGTGTTGTGTTTGTGTTAGACGTGCACTAATAATACTCCAGTACGCGTCTAATACAGTTATGTCTGGGATCCGGGGAGGATACCGTGACAATAGCCTACTTTAGGTCCTAAGAATTTAGCAGAGTAGTAGGCTACTAGGTGCTATTTTCTGTCTTCTTGTTTCTAGTATAGCGTGGCTCCACTAGCTTCTAGGGACGCATCTATATAGATCTTAGTATCTAACTGTAGGTTGTACATCTTTAGTACTAGTTTAGCTATTATAGCTTGCTTTAGTGCTACAAATGCCTTATTTATTTACAGAGTCTAAATAAACTTTGCTATTACCTGTTCCTTTATAGTTGTGTTAGTTAGGGGAATAGCAATCTTTAAGTAGTCTTTAATTATTTGTCTAATATATCCTAATAGTCTAAGAAATCTCTTAACTTCCTTAACTATTATAGGTTTTAGCTATTTAAGTACTTTCTATATTTTAGCTAGGTTAATTTTTATTTCCTTACTGTTAATTATAAATCCTAGATATTCTATCTTAGTAACATAAAATTTACACTTAAAGAGCTGCAGGTGTAGCCTATATTTTTTTAGTTTTTCTAAGACCTTTTATACTTTCTGTACACAGTCTTCTAGAGTATCCTTTAAATAGATAAGGACATTATCTAGGTATACTAGGGTGAAAACATTAAAGTATAGGTTAAGAGCTGTGTTAATAATTTACTAAAATGTTGCTAGGGCGTTTATTAGGCTAAACAGTATTACTAATAGTTTGTAGAGTTTTTATAAGGTTCTAAATACTGTAAGCTACTTATCTCCCTTTCTTATCTTTATTTTGTTAAATCTGCTTTGTATGTTAAACTTTATAAAGTACTAGGTTCCTTTTAACTAGTTTATAATGTCCTATATAATAGAAAAAGAGAACTAATTTTAGATTATGTTGTTGTTTAGAGTTCTATAGTCCTAGTAAACATAGATCTTTCCTTCTTTTTTTTTGCAAAAACCACTGCTAAGGCAACTAGGCTGTGGCTTTCCTAAATATAGCCTTATGCTAACATTTAGTTAACATATTCCTGTAGGGCTTTCTTCTATGTCCTTGTTAAAGGACAAAGCCTGTGGGTTTTTAGATTGTAGTTGTCTATTAGGTTAATAGTATAGTCCTAAGGCTAGTATAAAGGCAGCTCTTCTAGGTTATCTAGTGTTTTAAACATATCCTTGTAGTCTTTGTACTTAGTAGGGATGTTACCTTTGTCCTAGATCTTAAAGATTCTAACTTAGTCTAGGTCCTTATCTACTTTTATTTCTTTATAAGAGACTTCTTTAAGTTCTTCTTTTATTAGTCTAATTGCCTATGCTTTAAGCTTTTAATAAGGGAACTTCTAGAGTTTTCTTTTCTTAGGGTAGTAACTACTACCTTGTTTTACTTACTTATAGACTAGGCATTAATTATTATAGCATGCTAACTAGGTTATGTGTGCGTAGTTGTCTAGGGTTTTTATAGTTATTGTTTTCTAATTAATTATAAAATTATGTTTTCTAAGCTAATTATATCCTAAAATTACATAGTACTTGCTTTTTAATAAGAGTATATTTATAGATCTTTAGTCTTTTATATTTAGGGTCTTAAAGTTTTTCTTATATGTTTCTAAGTTAATCTATCTCTTACTATACTTAATTAAGGATGCATTAGCGAGGGTTACCTTAAATAGGTCTATCTTAATTTAGAATAGGATGCTTTGTTTATCCACCTAATTCTTGTCTATTGCAGTAAACGTGCATCTGCTGTCTACTAGAGCTAGCCCTAATTGTCCCTTGTACTTAAAGGTAGTTGTAAGGCTATGTCCTGCTCCTTATCCTACTGCAACTAGAGCTAATATGTTATAAAGAACTTTCTTATTTAAAAGAGAGTAAAAATTAATGTTTTAAAAGTTATTCTTAAACATATTTTTATTTATTTATAGACTTAATGTTCTTAGTTGCAGCAGTTAGCTGCTTTACATTTATAGTCTTTAACTAGGTAATGTAATGTTAAATAGTCTTCTTTTCTTGCTACCTTTTACTAGAAGTAATAAAACTAGTAGTTATCTTATTCTTTACATTTTATCTACTCTTCTTATTTATAAGGGGGTGCTGCTTAACAGGTGTAACAATTTGTAACCTTGCAGGCTAAGGCTAATTCTTGCTATAAGCATCTATTATAGTTCTTTTTCTATGTAGGCTACTAGCCTGCCTAGTGCTTGTTGTCCTAGTGCTTAATGCAATAATGTTATGTGCATTAGTACTAGAGGTATAGACAGTTATTAGATCTGTGTAAGGTGCTAAGAGGACTTTTCTAAGTCTACTAAAAGTATTTTTTTTGTGTGTACTAATTATATAGGATGTTCCTTCTATTAGTAAATGTTAGTGTTATAAGCACTATTTCTGCAGAGCACGCACTAGCTATAGCTCTGCTGCATTACTAAGGCTTTTCTGCTAATTATAAGGCTTAGGAGCAGTGCTTTAGCTTTCCTAGGTACTAGCTTTAGGACTTTAAACCTAGCAGGTCTGCTTAGTCCTTCTAGTTTTTAGTCTCTAATTTTAACAAAGAACTACTATTATTCTTTTTTATCTATAATGTTATACTTAACTCTAGCTATAAGCTGTATTATATTAAATGTAAAGTAGTTGTTACTAATGTTTATCTAGTAAAGCATAACTATACAGTAGCTTAGATAGTTATGTTGTAGACTGCACTTCTAGCACTTACATTTCTAAAACTATTAGAAGAGTTCTTTTACTAAAGTGCTAAAGGTCTAATTATAAAGAGGAAACTGTTTTTTTTCTTTTTAAACATTTATAATGTATCCTTAGATCTAAGTCTCTTCTCTATATTCTTTAAGAATTATAAAGTCCTGCAACACTATATCTAGGCTACTAAAATCCTAAATAGCTACTTTCTAATACACTTTAGAACAGTTATTTAAAGAATAGTTTCCTCTGTATTACTAGTAGAGTTTATTGTCTAATTTTTTTAATATTTCCTCTTCTATAAGGCTATATTTAGCAGTAATAGCTTTTATTATTACAGTAGTATCTTTATTCTCCCCCTTTTAAAAGTCTAGGTAATTTTAGCAGAAATGTCCTACTTTTTTATAGTTTAAGCAGGCCTTATCCTCTAACTACTTTTATTATTCCTTTATTAAAGGTAGCTTATTGCGTCTTAGAACTTAGTTCTTTTTAAAGGGGGGCTTTATGTATGCTTTACATAGCTAAGGTCTATTAGTTTTTTATTATATTATAAAAGCTTTTTTTTTAGGATAAACTCTAGCTTCTAAGGAGTTCTTTTTTATTTCTTTTCTCTTTTACGTTCCTTATAGTAATTATTATAGGTTGTTGCTTTTATAATATAAGTATCTAGAGTAGTTAGCTTATTAATATGTATAAATTTATCTTTAACTTTTTTATTTAGCCTATTATAGAACATGCAGCATAGAGCCTTTTAGTTATTCTATCTGCAGATAGCTAGCTGTTCTCTAAAGTGTGCTGCGTAGCCCTAGACTATGCTGTTGCCTTGCCTTATAGTGTTTAGTTTGTTAGCTGCAATCCTTTTTTTATCTAAGGTTCTATAGATAGCTGTTAGGGCTGCTTTAAAGTTTTTAATGCTACTAAACACTTCCTTTGTCTTAGAATTAAGTAGTGCGCTATTAGCTCTAAAGTCTATCTAATTATCTACGTGTAGTTAAAACTAGATTGCAGGGGGGCCTTCTAGGTGTAGTCCTATCTAGAATATTATTTCTGCATTAGTCTAAAATGCTCCTTTGTTATATTGCATGTAGAGGTAACATCTTATAAAGAATAGGCAAAGGTTCTTTAATGATTTTTTAAAAGGCTTTAAAAAGGCTAATCTTAAAGTCTTCTTAGCAGTAATGCTTACTTTCTTAGTAAAGATGTTCTAGATCTTTGCTAGCTCTACTTATAATTTATGTATTTAGTAGGCGTAGTTAGTAGCCTTTTAGAGGCTAGTTAGCTTAGGGTAGTTTTATAATTTACTTACTTATTAGCAAAGGCTTGTAATTTCTTGTTAGAGGGCTACTAGTTTACTAATTTTTTTACTAATCTACTAGAGTTCCCTAATGTTGTCCTAGATAGTATTAATCTGTTCTACTAGAATAGCTTTACTTTAGGTGGGAACCCTTGTAGACCCTAATAGGGCTGCATAAGCTATGTTTATATCTAAGTTATGTTAAGTAGTTATACTTTTTAAAGGGGGTAGTGTTTAATGTTATAATTCTTACTTCTTAGAAGCACTTAGGTTGCTAATGTTCCTAGGTAGGGATAGGACAGGTATAAGAGGCTAACAGTAGGGTGTACAGTCCTACATAATAGCTATTAGGCTAGTGGAGGAAGAGAGGGTGACTAGATTGTGGTTTGCCCTATGTGCAGCAGTATAGTGGCCGGGTTAAACAGTCCTGTTAGACAGAATTAGAGGTATATATAGTATAATAACAAGCACTGTCTCTACTACCATATGGAGCTAAGAAAGCATGGCAGAGTAGGTCAGCTCTATTTCAGCTAAACTAGGATAGGGAGTAAAAGAGGCGAAGGGTTTTCGCAAGAGAAAAGCTTGCGCAGCGCTAAGGCGCTAGCGCGCTCGCTTAACCCTTAGCAAGATTATGTGACTAGCAGCGGAGCTTGACAAGCAGCACTGTCACATATAGTGCAAGATATATAAATAGTATTATAGCTCTTTAGAAAGCTAAATGCTACTTAGTCTATATAGAGAATAAACTAAACATTAAACACACCTTTTAAAGGCTGTTTATTATAGAACTATATACATGCTTAAGGGGTGCTAAGATAAGTTAGGGCAAGTTCTTACAAGCTTTTAAGGCTAGGCCTAGTGCTAACTTATCTAAACTTGCTTAGCTTGTTAGAGCGCGCGTCCCTTTTTCTTATTAGAGGATGCATTCCTCTATTATCGCAGGCAACTGTGCTTCCTCTGTTTCTTCTAATTGGTCTGTAGGCAAACCCTGCTTCCATTTAGCTAGTCTGTGGAGCACTTTTGGTGGAGTTACGCTGGTCCAACCGTAGACTGTAACACAGCTATCTATAAAGTTTTTTAAAAAATAATAAGTAACTAACACACTAAATAACTTTTCTAAGCTAATTATATAGCTAACTTATAAAAGCTAGATAATAATAAAGAGTAGGTAATTATTTAGCACATACTTAAGCTAGATGCATAAGGATTTCCCCTCTAGCTAGTAGCTATAGCTAATATAGCTAATTCTTTACACGCTAAGTATAATATAGGCTATATTAGCATAAACTAGCTTAATATATTTACTAAGTGTTACTTAAAGCTTAAAGTAAAGTTTAAGTGTAAGTATAACTATAAAAAAGCTTTTTATAAAAATTTTATAGTAATTTAAAGCTAGTTTAACCTTATAAAGAATATTAAAGCTAAGTATAGTATTTAGAATAATAACACATACAACTTTAACAAGATAAAGTTTATAATAGGCTAGATATTTACTAGAGTAGTTATTATAAGTTTAGAGAGATAAAGACAGCTAAAAGCAGCCTAGCTAAGTAACTAGGAGTAGACAACAGCTATCTAAGGCATTAATGCTAAAAAGTAGGCTATTTTGCTTTTTATTATTTTCTAAAGTAGTAACTACTTCTTAAACTAGTATAAAAAAGAAAATCTACTTTAGAATTAAGTTATTATAATCTCTAAGCGCAGCTAGACTAGTTAAAGCACTTTAATACATATATAAAAAAGTGTACTGTTAGCAGCTACTGTCTGCTAGTTATTAACAGCTATAAAAGCTATAACTTACTTTATTTTTAGTAATACTATAAAGATAATAAGATTATTACTATTTATATACTTTTTTACTTATTACACTTTTTATAGCTACTTAATATAGGTTGTTTTACTTCTTTAAAAAAAGTATATAAGCGCTAAGCTAAAAACTTTATATGTAACTAGATTACTTATATTATAAAAATAAAGGTTTTTACTATACTTTGAAATAGCTTATAATGCTATAATTACTTTTAGTAATATCTAAAAAAAGTTTTAAGACGCTAGATTAGTTTTTTTTAACTTATAATAAGTTATAATAAGCCTTAATATAAAGTTATACACTTTATTACTACTACTACTTATATAGAATAAGCTTTAGTAGTTATAAACTTTAAGTAATACTTTAAAACTTAAGTTATAATTAATGCTTATAAAAATAAAAATTTAAAAGTATATAAATAGTTTACTAACTTTTATAGTTAAAGTGTTTAAAAAGGGTTTAAAAAAGGCAGTAATAATTACACATAAGCTAGTATTAGTGTAATAAAAAAATTACTAAGCTTTAAGTAGCTAATAAGACTACTATATAACATAAATTATATAAAAAAAGTAGATTAAAGTAAAAAAAACTTTAATAATTTAAAAAAGCTTACACTTAATAACTTAAAAAAAGTTTAGAGCGCATAGTAATAAAAAAAAAGGTAAAAAAGCAAGTATAAGCTAAAGTAAGTAAGCTATCTTAAAGGCGCTGCAGATAGTGTAATTAGACTAGGCATAACACATAAATGTATAAGCAAGAAGTAGAAGTAGTATCTAAATAATATTCTAGGCTGTACTGTACTATATAGTGCTAGAGCCGGTTGTTATAGGCTATAATAGAGTTTGTTAGGGTGGGGTCTTAGCAAAAGTAAGCGACTTAGGTGTGTAAGCAACTTGCCTGTGAAGTATGTTATTCTTTATAAGGCTAAACTTACTTTAAATTACTTTAAACCTTTTATAAAAAGCTTTTTTATAGTTATACTTACACTTAAATATTTCTTTAAGCTTTAAATAATGCTTTATAAACATACTAAGCTAGTTTATGTAAATATAGCCTAAATTACACTTAGTGCATAAAGAATTAGCTATATTAGCTATAAATGCTATTTAAAAGAATTTTTTTTACATATATAGCTTAAGTATAACGTACCTAACGGGTTGGCCGGCCACTTTTGCCAAGCCCCCACTAAAACCACTCTATTCTCTTGCAAAACAGCCTACTTTAGCCCTGTATAGAGCAATATAACATAAGATATTATTTAGAGTCTACTTCTACTACTTTTTTACACGTACGCAAGTTATGCCTAGTCTAATTGCACTGCCTGCATTACCTTTAACTTAGCTTACCTTCTTTAGCGCGCACCTGCGTCTTTAGCTTCTTTCTATTACTACGCGCTCTAAACTCTTTTAGAGTAGTTAGACAAGCCTTATTCTTAACTATTAAGGTCTCTTTTGCCTAAATCTACTTTCTTTTATGTAATCTATGTTGTGTAGTAGCCTTATTTGCTGCTTAAAGCTCTGTAATCTTTTTTTACGCTAACACTAGCTTGTGCGTAATAATTACTGCCCTCTTTAAGACCTTTTTAAAGGCCTTTACTATAGATGTTAGTAAGCTATCTACATGCCTCTAAATTTTTACTTTTATAAGCATTAATTATAACTTAAATTTAAGAGTATTACTTAGAGTTTACAACTACTAGGGCTTATTATTAATAGGTAGTAGTAGTAATAGAGTACATAACTAGACATTAAGGGCTATTTTAACCTATTCTAGGTTAAATGGGACTAAACTAGTGCCTTAAAACCCTTCTTAGATATTACTAAAAGTAATTACTATATTATAGGCGTGTATAAAGCATAGTAGAAACTTAAGTTTTATAATATAGGTAATTTAGTTACGCATAAGATTTTTAGCTTAGCACCTATACACCTTCTTTAGAGGGGTAAAACAACCTACATTAAGAGGCTATAAAAGGTGTAATAAGTATAGAAGTATGTAAATAGTAATAATCTTATTCTTTTTATAGTACTACTAAAAATTAAGCAAGTTATAGCTTTTATAGCTATTAATAATAAGAAGCTAATAAGCGCCTATAACTCTTCTCTTTATATGCTTATTAAAGTGCTTTAACTACTGCAGCCTAAGCTTATTTATTGTCTAGCTATTTTTAGAGACTATAATAACCTAGTTCTAAAGCAGATTCTCTTCTTTATACTAGGTAGAGAGGTAATAGCAGCCCTTAAAAATAATAAAAAGTAAAATAGCTTACTTTATTATATTAATGCTTTAGATAACTATTATTTACTTTTTATTACTTTACTATATTACCTTTAGCTGTCTTTATCTTTCTAAAGCTATAATAACTGCTCTAGTTAATATCTAGCTTATTATAAAGCTTAACTTGTTAAAGTTATATGTGTCTTTATTCTAGATACTATACTTAGCTTTTATGTTAGCTACTAGGTAAAACTAGCCCTAGATAACCTCTAGATTCTTATAAAGCACTTTTTTATAATTATACTTATAATTAAACTTTATTATAAACTTAGAGCAGTGCTTAACCTATATACTAGGCTAGTTTAAGCTAACCTAGCCTAGATTACGCTCTACGCGCAAGGAATTAGCTATATTAGCTATAGCTACAAGCCTAGAGGGAAATCTGCGCGTAATAAGCTTAAGTATATACTTAACAACTACCTCTTTTTTAAGCTTAGTTAGATTCCTTAATTTAGGCTAGCATTCTGCTTTTAAAGGCTGTCTAGCGTGTTAATTGCTTAGTGTTGTGTAAGAGACATTATAGATAGCTATAGTGTGTTATAAGAAGAGTTTTAAGTCTTATTTAAAAGCCTAAAAAGCAAGCTATATCTAACATTCTTTAGAAGATTTAATCTAGTGTTGTTGTTAAGGCATTATGTAGATAGGTAGAGTGTGGTGGGGGCTTGGCAAAAGTGGCCGGCCAACCTGTGTGGCCGGCCAACCCGTTAGGTACGTTAGTCTTAATAATTACCTACTTTTTTTTATTACCTAGCTTTAATAATTTAGCTATAAAATTAGCCTCTAAAAGTTATCTAGTGCTATAGTTATTTATTATTTTTTATAAAACTTTATATATAGCTGTAGCATGTTTTTTTAAAAGTTTTATATTTTATTTAAAGGCTTAACGTATAAGCTATATTTAACTTTTTTTTTGCACATTTAAGTAGTATTATAGGGAATGCATTAGTGTAGAAAAAGTAGTTTAGTAGGGTCTTAGTAAAAGTAAGTAACTTAGGCGTGTAAGCAACTTGCCTGTGAAGTACGTTAGGTGTTGTAGAGTAGAGTGTAATTTAAGTAACTATAAAAATGTTGTAAGAGTAGACTGTTTCCTTGTGTAGACTGCTTGCTTATATAATATGTTATATTTAAATAATTATTATAATTAATTAGGCTTTTCTATAGGTTTTATTAGAGAATTTAACGCGTCTCCTAATTAGCCTTGTACTAATAGATATAACGTACTTCACAGGCGAGTTGCTTACACACCTAAGTTGCTTACTTTTGCTAAGACCCTACTAAACTACTTTTTTTATACTAATACATTTATAATAACACTACTTAAATGTGCTAAAAAAAATGTTAGGTATAGCTTATACTTTAAGCTTTTAAATAAAATATAAAACTTTTAAAAAAATATACTATAGCTATATATAAAGTCTTTTAAAAGATAATAAATAACTATAGCACTAAATAACTTTTATAAGCTAATTTTATAGTAAACTTATAAAAGCTAAGTAATAATATAAAGTAAGTAATAATTAAAACTATACTTAAGCTATATATGTAAAAAAATTTCTTTAAATAGCATTTATAGCTAATATAGCTAATTTTTTACACACTAAGTATAATCTAGGCTATGTTAGCATAAACTAGCTTTATATATTTAGAAAGCATTATTTAAAGCTTAAAGTAATATTTAAGTATAGTATAACTATAAAAAAGCTTTTTATAAAAGTTTTAAAGTAATTTTAAAGTAAGTTTAGCTTTATAAAAAATATTAAAGCTAAGTATAGCATTTAAAATAATAACATGTATAACTTTAGTAAAATAAGCTTTATTATAAGCTAAATATTTATTAACTATACTTATACTTAAAACTTTACTTTAAGTTTTAAATAATACTTTATAAATATACTAAGCTAGTTTATGCTAATATAGCTTAGATTACACTTAGCGTGTAAAAAATTAGCTATATTAGCTATAAATGCTATTTAAGAAGAAAATTTTTACATATATAGCTTAAGTATAGTTTTAATAATTACCTACTTTTTATTCTTACTTAGCTTTTATAAGTTAGCTATAAAATTAGCTTATAAAAGTTATCTAGTGCTATTATTATTTATTATTTTTTAAAAAACTTTATATATAGCTATAGTATATTTCTTTAAAAGTTTTATGTTTTATTTAAAAGCTTAAAGTATAAGCTATATCTAATATTCTTTTAGCATATCTAAGTTATGTTGTTAGAAATACATTAGTGTAAAAAAAGTAGTTTAGTAGAGTCTTAGCAAAAGTAAGCAACTTAGGTGTGTAAGTAACTTGCCTGTGAAGTACGTTATTTAATTTTTAAAGATTAGAGAATTCTAGTGCTAGATGTGCGTAGATGAGACTGTGTTGAGCGACCGGATACAGTACTGTACAACAACCTTGGAACCTTCTTCTAATCTTGTTCCCCTACAACAACGCCCACAACATATGCCCACTGACCCTTGAGGTGGATAGTTGATTGGGGTAGTAAATTTGCTATCCATGGGGTAGGAAGAATCTCCTTGGATGGACGTTGGGGTTCATGTAGCCTCAACGGTTGAGAACTCCAAATTCTATTCAGCCTCCACCTAATAATCTGACCCAGGGGACCCAAGACTCCTGCTTTCAATTTTCCATCCACTCAATATATTCTTAAACATCTTTCCCAGCCTTAATTCGTGTTATTTTCGATTATTTCAAGGGGATGTCTTTCGCCCGTCACGTTTCTTCTGTGGGTCTCAGTCAGGTTCAGCATCTCAATGTCTTTTAAATTCCTGGACTACGAAACAACCCCTCATCTAAAGACATTTTTGGGTTTCTTGTGCCGAATGGCATTCAGACATGGTCACATTCTCATTGGATCGGATTTAGCTTTTGGGCACACTTTGGCGTTAGAGGGTCTCTTTTGGTGGATCCATACCTCCAGGTGGGCCCCACCCTTAGCTTAGATCCAGATTCGCAAGAGCCTACGGTATCCAATACGTAGGGTTTGCGTCTATACTGACTACTATTTGTACTCAGAACGCCGTCGTCCTTTCATTCTCCCTCTTCAATGCAACCTCTTCAAGATGCCTTGCACGTTTGACTCCCCGGGGCTTGTCTCCGTCTGCAATGTGGCCAAGCCGGCATTCAGCTTTGCAGATAGGAGCGCCAATTACTTTGGTCTTCCGGCCTCTTATGCCTCAAACGACAAAATCTGCCCCTACTCACCCGGGAAGAGCTTCCTGCCCGTGATCAAGAGGGGCCTGGACTCTTATACCTGCACACTTAACGTTGGCGATACCGCTTCTTCGATCATCTGCCCTGTAATCTCAAATATCGCTGTCCCAGGGGGAGGTCATACGTTGATCTATATCAGCATTGGACCAGACCGCGACCCACTCATGGCAACCACCTTCATCGCCGGTCCATACCCTACTCCCCTAACCGACTCGGTCTACACTACCATCACAAATACGCTTACCGCCACGTCCCAATATGCCCCTGCAGGAACACAGGTTGTCTACTTCCAGCCAGCAATGCAAACTGCCTCGCCTGGGCCTGCACTGTCTCCCCAGCCTAGCAGCCCGATGCCTCCGCCTGTGAGTTGAAATTTCCTTGTACCCTGCATTTAGACTAATACTCGAGAAAAAGTCTTCCCCATCTAATCCGTCGGATCCATCCAACCCATCCGATATATCCAACCCGTTCAATCCGTCTAATCCATCAGGCACCCCAAATACTCCAGGCTCTCCAGACACTCCAAATTCTCCGGCATCTACAGTCCCTACGTCGAACACCTGCCCAAACGGGACTTACATGAGTACATCAGCCGGGAAATTCGTCATTGAGTGCTACATTGACCGTGCTGATGGCGACATGGGACCAGTCGACGCCAACAGCCTAGAATCGTGTGTACAAGCCTGTGCATCTACGAAGGGCTGCGTTGATGTCTCATGGATGGCTGAATCTCTGGGTCCATGCTATTTGAAGAATGGCCAAGGCGACCCGAACCCGAACATTCAGGTTTGGGGAGCAAGATTGTTAGATGATACTGACCCAACAACAACTCCGAACTACCAACCAAATCCCCAGCTGACTAGCTCTTCCGGTCCTTCATGTCCTGGGTCCGATGGCCAATCTTACTATAGCAATGGTAAAGTCTTCAAGATCACATGTGGTATTGATCGTGCCGTCAGTACCCCCTCCCTTGCTCGAACTATTGTCTTAGTTGACATGATATAGGAGGGTTATCTATCTTCTGGTTGCCCCGTCGTCAATGTTAGCCTAGGCGGGTGTATGGACGCATGCGCAACCACCTCTGGCTGTATTGACATGATGCTGTCCGGATCTACTTGTTTTCTCAAGATTTTAGTCAATCCGACTGTGAACAATGCCGAGGTTGCTGGAGCGAAACTCGTTGGATCATACGATTCGACAACCACTGTCACCACCGCCATTCCTGTTGGGACCACAGCCGCTCCTGCTGAAGCCACAGCCGCTCCTGCTGAAGCCACGGCCGCTCCTGCTGAAGCCACGGCAACTCCTGCTGAGGTCACGGCTACTCCTGCTGAAGCCACGGCTACTCCTGCTGAAGCCACGTCCACTCCTGCCGAAGCCACAGCCACTCCTGCTGAAACTACGGCCACTCCTGCTGAAACTACGGCCACTCCTGCTGAAACTACGGCCACTCCTGCTGAAACTACAGTCACTCCTGCTGAAACTACGGCCACTCCTGCTGAAACTACAGTCACTCCTGCTGAAGCCACGGCCACTCCTGCTGAAGTCACGGCCACTCCTGCTGAAGCCACACCCATTCCTGCTGAAGTCACACCCATTCCTGCTGGAACTACTACGAATGAAGGCGGTGTGCCTACGGTGACGGAAACCGCGGCGCTCCAGTGTCCGGCAGACAATGCAACGATTTATACTGGCAGTTGTGGCTCAACTTACATTGTTGAATGCTATTTTGATCGTTGGGATAGCGACAGTGAGTAATGACAGAGTGAACCCAGCATAACATCCAAGTTGATGCAAAAACAGTGCTTGATAGCCCCAAACAAGCATTCACTCTCAACGAGTGCATGGAAATCTGCGATACTAGGGCTGGCTGCGTTGACGTCTCTTGGGTCACCGACATGCCCGGCCCTTGTTACCTGAAGTCGGCCATCAACCCAGTCATCCTCAACAATGCTGTCTGGGGCGCTCGGCAACTCTCAGGTTGCACTTCTGGAGCTTCTGCAACCACACCTACTCTCGCCACAGAAGCTAACCTCCCACCTCCTCACCCGTATGCTAGAGGTTGGCGTCGGCAACGAAGAGCAGCACTGCCATCACGTGTGTATCCCCATCAGAGCATTATCCTGGGTACTTTTTCCTGTGGAAGTCACATTACTGACTTTAAGATTGTAGTACTTCGACGGGGACGGCTACCAAGACCATGACCAGCCGAGGAACCAGGTATGTTTCGATTACGGTGACATCTGAGAGCATAAATAGCCCGATGAACAAGATGACCGTCACGATTTGCTTCACCTGGGGGCCGTTTGTGACGCCGTATTGAATACTCACTGCGAATGTTAGCAGCTAAGAAACGAAGTGGGGGAGTTGGGTAGAGGTAATTAGAATGGTATGAGGGCTTGGGGTTTAGGATGCTGTCATTTACTACTTGAGTTGGACTGAGTTACCTGGATCTATAATGGATAATTTAATCTGGTTCTCTTAACCCTGTCTTCAAGAGCGACTCCCCTTGTAGTCGGCTAGACGAAACAAAGAACAAAAGCAAACACCCTAAGGTCAGAGACCACTTGCTGACCTGGATAGAACGCCGCAAACTGCTCTGAGCTAACTAAACTGAACCAAGTACTTTGTCTAGCGACTAGCCGACCCTTGTTCATCTTAACCAGATACTCTTGTCATTTGTGCCGATTCCTTCTTTCGCGCCACGTCAAGCGTCGCACTACACGGCCAAGCAACACAACACGGAACAGGTCACATTATAAGGTCACGTGAAGGGATCGGGCTAAGAAAAGGGGATTGTTAGAATTGCAATCATATAATAGCAACCTAGGATTGTAATCCACTCAATCTCTAGATGTCAGATATGCGCACCTACTGTCAAGACAGAAGGAACGTTTGACGAAAGCTGCTACATAGTACGAGCAATAGGCTCGAACAGTATGTTGCTGCAAATTGCTGCATGTTGCAGCATTTTGCAGCATTTTGCAGCATTTTGCAGCATTTTGCAGCATGTTGCAGGCTGGTCGCGCATAGGGCAAGTGTGCGAGGGACCCGGATCGGCAAAACAAAAAGCCGAGCAACACGAGTAGAGCAGAAAAAGGATTGATAAATCAACACGATTAATACAATAAATCAATCATCCTATACATCATATCCAAACCCATCATTCATCTCAGGAAGCCTAGAAACAGTGCTTCAATCTGACACTAGAAGGTATATAGTTACTACCTTGCCTTCTACTAGAGAGAACAGAGTGACTAGCAATTAAAAGCTACTTCTGCAAGCCTTAGCGCTTCTTACTACTTTTGCTATTAATTTAATTATTTAAGCTAAGATATAAAATGTTTTATAAATAAACTACCTACCTAACCTAATTAAAACACCTATGTAGCAATAGCGCGCAACACGATTATAATTTATATTAGTATACAGAATAGTACAACGTATTCTACTACTAAGCTAGCTAAACTACAAAGCTAGCTAACTTAAAACCTATACAAAATTCTACTTACTGTTATAACATCTCACCTTAACTTTCCTATTACTAGGTGTCTTCTAACAGTGACAGAGAGTCTAGGGGAAGAGGGTTACATAATACTTCTCTAACATATAGCAGGGCAAGAAGGGTGTACTGTCTGTTACAGATATCTTACCTTAACTTTCCTATTGCTAGGTGTCTTTTAACAGTAACTAGTCTCTTAAAGAAGAGTGAGATAGAAGAGGGAGAGAGAGTGTTAGGAAAAGGTACGTCACGTGATACTGCAACTTACAACAGTGCTTAGAGGGTGTACAGTCCTCTATATAATGCTTGTAGAGTAGAGGTAGAGTAGAAGAGAGTAAGAAGGAATAAAAAGAAGGTAGTAAGATAACTAGTATGTTTACAACTTTTATAAATAAAACAAAGTCTTTAACACGCTTCTAGTTAAAAAGAATATTAGATATATTACTATACCTAAGGCTATGCCTTAAAGAGTAGAAACAACTATAACCTTCTACAGGTAGTAGAAGGTTAAGACTATATACCTAAGAGTAGTTGCAGTAGTTGTAAACGCTAAGGGGTAGGTGCAAACTAAGGTCTACAACTACTACAACTACTTGCTAAGACCCGGAACTACCTGCTAAGTCTATGTACATATTTGTTCTAGCTTTGTTGTTAAGCTATACCTAATCTAAAGCATCACGTAATGTAATCTTTATAGGCTATGCCTTTACTAGCCTTAGTCTATTCTTCCTTTGTAGAGTTAAAGACTTGTATGTTCTTCTAGCCTAACTAGTAGTTATAACATCTACTTTTTCTTCTCTAAGCTTTAACTTAAAGCTTATAGTCTAAGTAAGTTTCTATAATATAGTGTAAGGCTAGATGTCCTAGAACAGGCTAGTATAGCCTTACCCAACCTGTTTGGAGGTTACATAAACTGTGCTTTGTATATAAGCATGAATTCTAACAAGCGAGGCTTGGCAGCGATTCGTCTCTCTTACAATACACTCCTATCTTTCTCCGAACCCTTGCTCTTAGTGCTATCCGTGCTATCCACTATCCTATCTTTACAGCTAATGCTAATCTCTAATATACTAATGTGCCTAATTCTAATCCCCAACACACTAATGTAACTGATGCTAATCCCCAACACACTAATGTAGCTCTAATGCTAATCCCCAACACACTAATGTAGCTAGAGAGGTGGAATAGACGCAACTAACTATAATTTAAACATGTTTTACACAACTCATGCTAGAGCAAACTGCGTATAAATTAACATAAAGGTGCACTTATATTAGGTATACTTTTTAAAAAAAAAAAAAGAATGTAAGAAATACATAAGATAATAGAGAAATAGCATTACTAGAGTTTATCTAAAGAAATTATAACTAACTAGCGCGTTTAAAAGAAAAGATTCTGCTTAACTTTTTATTCTACAAACCTGAATATATTAAGCAGAGCAAGCTCTACTAATAAAAATACTAGACTAGTTTATGCTAACATAGCCTAGATTATGCCTAGCGTGTAAAAAATTAGCTACATTAGATATAGTTACTAGCTAAGAGGAAAATCCTTATGTATATAGCTTAAGTATATGCTTAATAATTACCTACTTTTTATTATTATCTAGCTTTTATAAGTTAGTGTGAGAGCACTGTGAAGCAGGAAGCATGAAGCGCAGAAGAGAGTACAGGATAGTATTAATAGATGAATCCTTGAGGAGACTTAGAGGTTTGTAAGAGGATATATATATATATGTGCTAGAGCACATAACAGGACGTTATATGCCTAAGGCTTGGCTAAGGGCTCTCTAGGGAGAGTCTAAGGCATGTCTAAGTTAACTATAACATAGCCCCCCTCCTTCTACAAGTTGTCCTTAATTCTGTAATTAGATAAGTAGGATATTATAGTAACTTAAACTAGCTCTAGGCAAACCTGCAGTAGAGACTATACAGGTTACACTTAAGTAGTACTTATTACTAGTAAGTAAACTCTAAAAAACTTTAGTAAAAAAACTATATTTAAAAAAGTATAACTAAGAAATTTAAAATATTATTACTAGTGCTATAGTTACTAATATAAAGTGTTTTTATTTTATTTAGTAAAGCCTAACAAGCTTATAAAAGCTAAGTAAAGTAAATAGTTTATAATTAAAAAGCTTATGTTTATAAAAGTAACTTAAAATTATAACTTTTTTATTACTATTTAGTTAAAGTTTACTTTTAAAGGTTTTAAAGCTTTAGTTTTAGTATTTATAAGTACTATATAGCATTTATAAATGCACTAGTTCTATATAGGTAGTTTTTTATATATATAGTAGTTAATTACTAGGTTTTTTTTATTAAAAAATAGTTATTAGAAAGATTATAATTTTGTAATTTTATTTAAAATAGCTTAAAGTTTTAATATATTACTAAAATAGTTTTAAAGTTAGTGCTATAAAGCTTTTAAAACTAAGTCTATAGCTACTTTAGTCTAAAGTTATAAGTGCGAAATAAAAAAGTATAGTGCTATATAAGTAAGTTATTAAAAGAGAATCTTTTTAACTATGTTTCTAATGTATCCTGTAGTCTAGGCTATAGTTTAGTATCTCTTACAAATTACAGCCTATTACTGCGCCTAGTATAAGTTATGTTTATTATAAACTTCTACCTCTTAGTACTTCTTAAGGTATTAGCTTAATTTATAACGTACCTAACAGGTTGGCCGGCCACTTTTGCTAAGCCCCTACTAAAACCACCCTATTCTAGCGCAAAACAGCCTACTTTAGCCCTATATAAAGTAATATAACATAAGATATTATTTAGAGTCTACTTCTACTACTTTCTTACACATACGTAAGTTATGCCTAGTCTAATTACACTACTTATATTACCTTTAACTTACCTTACTTTCTTTAGCGTGCACCTGCGTCTTTAGCTTCTTCCTATTACTACGCGCTTTAAACTTCTTTAAAGTAGTTAAATAAGCCTTATTTTTAACTATTAAAGTCTTTTTTACTTAAATCTGCTTCCTTTTATGCAATCTATGTTATGTGGCAGCCTTATTTACTGCTTAAAGCTTTATAATTTTTTTTATGCTAACACTAGCTTATGGGTAAGAATTACTGCCCTCTTTAAACCCTTTTTAAAGGCCTTTACTATAGATGTTAGTAAGCTATTTATATGCCTTTAAATTTTTACTTTTATAAGCATTAATTATAACTTAAATTTAAAAGTATTACTTAGGGTTTATAACTACTAGAGCTTGTTATTAATAAGTTGTAGTAGTAATAAAGTACGCAACTAGACATTAAGGGCTATTTTAACTTATTTTAGGTTAAATAGGACTAAACTAGCGCCTTGAAACTCTTTTTAAATATTACTAGAAGTAAGTACTGCATTATAAGCATGTATAAAGCATAGTAAGAACTTAAGTTTTATAATATAAGTAATTTAGTTGTACATAAGATTTTTAGCTTAGCACCTATACACTTTCTTTAAAGGGGTAAAACAACCTACATTAAAAGGCTGTAAGAGGTGTAATAAGTGTAAAAGCATATAAATAGTAATAATCTTATTCTTCTTATAGTACTACTAAAAATTAAGTAAGTTATAGCTTTTATAGCTATTAATAATAAAAAGCTAATAAGCACTTATAACTTTGTTTTATATGTTTATTAAAGTGCTTTAACTACTGCAGCCTAAGCTTATTTATTATCTAGCTGTTTTTAGAGACTATAATAACCTAGTTTTAAAGCAGATTCTTTTTTCTTATACTAAGTAAAAAAGTAATAGCAGCTCTTAAAAATAATAAAAAGTAAAATAGCTTACTTTATTATATTAATACTTTAAATAACTATTATTTGCTTTTTATTACTTTACTATATTACTTTTAGCTGTCTTTATTTTTTTTAAAGCTATAATAACTACTCTAGTTAATATTTAGCCTATTATAAAGCCTAACTTATTAAAGTTATATATGTTTTTATCTTAAATACTGTACTTAGCTTTTATGTTAGCTACTAGGCAAAACTAGCTCTAAATAACCTTTAGATTCTTATAAAGTGCTCTTTTATAATTATACTTATAATTAAACTTTATTATAAACTTAGAGTAGTGCTTAACTTATATACTAGGCTAGTTTAAGCTAACCTAGCCTAAATTACACTCTGCACGTAAGAAATTAGCTATATTAGCTATAGCTATAAGCTTAGAGGGAAATTTATGTATAATAAGCTTAAGTATATACTTAATAACTACTTTTTTTTAAGCTTAGTTAGATTCTTTAATTTAAGCTAGTATTCTACTTCTAAAGGCTATCTAGCGCGTTAATTACTTAGTGTTGTGTAAAAGACATTATAAATAGCTATAGTGTGTTATAAGAAAAGTTTTAAGTCTTATTTAAAAGCCTAAAGAGTAAGCTATATTTAATATTCTTTAGAAGATTTAATCTAGTGTTGTTGTTAAAGCATTATGTAGATAGGTAGAGTGTAGTAGGGGCTTAGCAAAAGTGGCCAACCAACCTGTGTGGCTAGCCAACCTGTTAGGTACGTTAGTTTTCTTTATATTTTTAGAAAAGTCTTTAGTTAAGTTATTTTTTAATATTAGTTAAAGCTAACTTTTTTTTCTATACTTAAAGCTTTTATTACTACTATAGTATTTTTGTTCTTCTTTTTTTTAATGTTTAGGTAATTTCTTTAAAAGTAGCTTACTTTTTTATAGTTTAAATTAGCTTTCTTTTTATATTACTTTTTTAGTATAAAGAGCCTTTTTTTGAAAAAAAAATATGTTATGTTTTTAGTTTTCTTTTTATAGCTTTAATTTTACTAAAGTCTATTAGTTTTTTATAATAAGTAAGCTTTTCTTTTAGTTTTAGAGTAAATGTAGTTTTTTCTTCTTTGTCTTCTTTCTTTTTTTAAGCTCTCTTTTATAAAGATAGTTATTATATAAGGTTGCTACTTTAATAAATTTAACTAGCTTTTTTAGCTTTTTTTTAATAAATTTTTTTATCCTTTACTAGGTCTCTAAGTTCTTTATAAACATCTTATATAAGGCTTTTTAGTTAGTCTATCTACATTAAGGTTAGTATTCTCTAAATCTAGCTATGTAGGCTTAGACTAAGCTTTTTCCTTATTAAAGATTATCTATTTTGTCTACTGCTATGTCTTTTTTATTAGCTAGGCTCTAGATAGCTGTTAGCGCATTCTTAAATAATTATACTATTATAAATATGTTCTATGTTTTTTTAAAAGCAGTTATTTATATACTTAATAGTTTCTCTAATAGTCTGCATAAGGTTAAAACTACATTATAGAGTGTCTATTTAGTAATAGTTCTATTTATTAGATTATTCTATAATCTATTTTAAATGCTTCTAGGCTGTAGTTTATATATAGGTAGCATTATATAAAAAATAACTTTAAGTCTCTTAGGTTCTTTTTAAAAGGCTTTAGTAGTAGAAGTTATAGAGATTTTTTTACTTGTATATTATTTTCTTTATCTTTTTTATTTTATAAGGTAGCTACTTAGACTTAGAAGTTTTAGATTTACTTTAATAGTTTTACTTTATTTATATTAGGTTATAGGTAGCTCTAGATAGTGCAGCGCTTGCTATTAAAGTGTTAAGCGTAGGATTTATACTTTCTAAAAAGAGGTAATTAATGTTACAATATCCACTTACTAGTCACGTGCCAATAAGAGAGTGTGTTAGGTGCGCAGGCCTAGGCGGGATATAGAGTTAGAGTTGAAGGATAAGTTCTGTTAGAGTGTACAGTCCTATTATAAAGCTTATAAGAGTAGAGGAGAAGTTTACAGGCTTATTATAGTTTGTCTTTTAAGCTGTATAAGAAGCAGAAAAATAATCTTATAAAGATAATAATTAAATTAAATATAACATACTTTACAGGCAAGTTGCTTACACATCTAAGTTACTTACTTTTACTAAGACCCTACTAAACTACTCTTTCTACACTAATACATTCTTAATAACACTACTTAAATATGCTAAAAAAAATTTAATATAGCTTATGCTTTAAGCTTTTAAATAAAATATAAAACTTTTAAAGAAACATGCTACAGCTATATGTAAAGTCTTATAAAAAATAATAAATAACTATAGTGCTAGATAACTTTTACAAGCTAATTCTACAGCTAAATTATAAAGGCTAAGTAATAAAAAGAAGTAGGTAATTATTAAAACTATACTTAAGCTATATGCGTAAGGAATTTCCTTTTAAATAGTATTTATAGCTAATATAGCTAATTCTTTACACACTAAGCTTAATCTAGGCTATATTTACATAAACTAGCCTAGTACATTTATAAAGTGTTATTTAAAGCTTAAAGTAAAGTTTTAAGTGTAAGTATAGTTAAAAAATATTTAGCTAATTATAAAGCCTATTTTACTAAAGTTATATGTGTTATTATTTTAGATGCTATACTTAGCTTTAATATTCTTTATAAGGCTAAACCTACTTTAAATTACTCTAGAACTTTTTATAAAAAGCTCTTTTATAGTTATACTTATGCTTAAATATTACTTTAAGCTCTAAATAATACTTTACAAACATATAAAGCTAGTTTATGCTAATATAGCCTAGATTACACTTAGCGTGTAAAGAATTAGCTATATTAGCTATAAATACTATTTAAGGGGAAATTCTTTACGCATATAGCTTAAGTATAGTCTTAATAATTACCTGCTTTTTTTTATTACTTAGCCTTTATAATTTAGCTACAGAATTAGCTTGTAAAAGTTATCTAGTGCTATAGATATTTATTCTTTTTTATAAAACTTTATACATAGCTATAGCATGTTTTTTTAAAAGTTTTATGTTTTATTTAAAAGCTTAGAGTGTAAGCTATATCTAATATTCTTTTAGCACATCTAAGTAGTGTTGTTAGGAATGCATTAGTGTAAAAGGAGTAGTTTAGTAGGGTCTAAGTAAAAGTAAGTAACTTAGGTGTGTAAGCAACTTGCCTGTAAAGTACGTTATATTATAAGATATATAAAAGTAATAAGTGTCTTTAGAAATAATTATAGCTACTTAGTCTTATTATAAAGATAAAACTAAGCTTTAATTATAACTGGCTAACTATCGTTAAGATTAAGACTATATACTAGGTCTTTAGTCGCAGTGGTCGCAGTGGTCTCTGTTGCGACCGCTGCGTCCAAGCTATGCCTGATTGGTGTACCATGATCTAATTGTCCCGGCTAGGCTTCGCCAGGCCTTATACTGCATAGCCAAGAGGGCTGTCCACTAATAATGTTCGTATAACTCTAGTGCCGTCCGACACTCGCTTACAGCCCTATCCTAGATCGTAACAGTCGGCTGATTAAAAGTATAGAAGTGTGTAGAGACTTAGAAACCTAGGAATTCTATTAAGACTAACAGGCCTTATACAAAAGGATATTAGAAAACTACTAAGCTAGCTAAGAGAAAAGATGCAACTAAATACTTAGGGGAATAGAGGTACAGCAAAGGCTAGAGTAGAGTTAGAGTAGATATAAGAAACTTTTAGATGTAAGTTTATTAAGTAAACTTTATATAAAATAATTTATATAAATTATTACACTACTTTTCTCTCTATAAATTAATAGTCTTTATTAGTAGTACTTAAAGTATAAAAGTACTACTGCCTTCTCTTTATAGCATGTTATAAGTAGTAAGGTAGGTAACTATAGCTTTAAAAAAAGCTTTTCTAAGTAGTAAGGTAGGTAACTATAGCTTTAAAAAAAAGCTTTTCTAAGTATACTTAAAAACCTAGGTTTAGTACTTATAAGCTAATCTATATGTTTTTTAACAGTAAAAAACTATTTTAATTTAAATATAGATTTTTTAATAGCTACACTAATAAAGTACGCTTTAAAAGTATAAAACACTTTTATTTAACATACACTATAGGCAACTTGCTTACACATCTAAGTTGCTTACTTTTACTAAAACCTTACTAAACTACTTTTTCTATACTAATGCATTTCTAACAACACTACTTAGATATGCTAAAAGAATGTTAGATATAGCTTATACTTTAGGCTTTTAAATAAAACATAACACTTTTAAAGCAACATGCTGCAGCTATTTATAAAGTCTTTTAAATAATAATAAATAACATACTAGACAACCTTTACAAGCTAATTATATAGCTAACTTATAAAGGCTAAATAAGAATAAAAATAAGTAATTATTAAGCATATACTTAAGCTATATATGTAAGGATTTTTCTTTTAGCTAGCAACTGTAGCTAATATAGCTAATTTTTTACACACTAAGCATAACGTACTTCATGGGCGAGTCGCTCACACACCCGAGTCGCTCACTTTTGCTAAGACCCCACCCCAACAAACTCTATTATGGCCTATAACAACCCGCTCTAGCACTATATAGTACAGTACAGCCTAGAATATTATTTAGATACTACTTCTGCTTCTTGCTTACACGTTTGCGCGTTATGCCTAGTCTAATTGCACTGTCTGTAGCGCCTTTAGGATAGCTTACTTACTTTAGCTTACACCTGCTTCTTTGCCTTTTTTCTGTTACTGCGCGCTCTAAACTCCTTTAGAGCTGTTAAGCGTAGGCTTTTTTAAATTATTAAGGTTTTTTTTACCTTAATCTGCTTTTTTTTATGTAATTTATGTTGTGTAGCAGCCTTATTAGCTGCTTAAAGCTTAGTAATTTCTTGTTGCGCTAACACTAGCTTATACATAATTATTGCTGCCCCCTTTAAGACCTTTTTAAACGCCTTAACTATAGAAGTTAGTAAACTATTTATATACTTTTAAATTCTTATCTTTATAAGCATTAATTATAACCTAAGTTCTAAAGTATTGCTTAGGGTTTACAACTGCTAGGGCTTGTTATATATAGGTAGTAGTAGTAATAGAGTGCGCAACTTTACATTAAGGCCTATTATAACCTGTTATAGGTTAAAAGGAACTAATCTAGCGCTTTAGAACCTTTCTTAGATATTACTAAAAGTAATTACAGCATTATAAGCTACTTTAAAGCATAGCAGGAACTTTATCTTTATAATATAAGTAATCTAGTTGCGCATAAGGTTTTTAGCTTAGCGCTTATACACTTTCTTTAAAGAAGTAAAACAACCTACATTAAGTAGCTATAAAAATGTCACAATTGTGCATAAGTAAGGTTATAGAGCTTTACAGAGGTCTAGTTTAATTACTACGTGAGGTATTATAGTAGGTACAAGACATTGTGTGAGGAATAGGAAGGTTTAGAAAGAAATTAGTAATTAAATACTTAGCTTAAAAGTCTAAGCGCTTTAGGTATAAATTAAGCCTGTTTTAAGTTTAGTTAGTGTTAAAGCAGTTTATGCTTAAGTTTATGTCTATGTTATATTATATTTATGTTAGACGTGCACTAATAATACTCTAGTACACGTCTAATATAGTTATGTCTAGGATCTAGGGAGGATACTGTGACAGTACCCCCCCCCTTATTAGAAAGGGAATCCTTTACATTAGTAGTTCTAGCATTAGGTTGTCTTTATTAGGGTACAGGTTTAGTTTAGATAAGTATTAGGCGTAGAATTAGGTTACTGTAGAGTTTTTTTATAAGGCTTCTGTAGGTTTTTATAACAGTTTATTATATCTAGTCTATTTTATAAGGTATTTATAAATATGTTTCTTTTTATTAAACTAAATCTATTTAATGTCTTCTATAATGTATTCTAGTTTGTTGTTTATAATAATAGGTTTAGGTAGCAGGTTTAGCTGTCTAAGTAAATAGTTAGATTTAGGGGCTACTTAGCGCAGCAACAATACGTAGAACACAGGGTGTATCTTCATGCTGTTAGGTAGGATTAATTAGTAGGTGTGCAATAAAACTATATAGGCTACTATAAAGAGGCTAAGGTTCTTCTAATTAAGTTTCTTTAATTATTAGTTTATTTAGATATTTCTAGCATCTAGCTAGACCTTCTTGCTAGCTGCATATGTAAGAGTAGAGGTTTAGGATTAGTTTACATACTCTTATTAAAAAGCTTAAGCTTATGTAAGCTTTTTATAAACATATTTAAATATATTTTAGATTTTATTAATAAGTCTATTTAAGTCTATTACTTATACTAATTAATAAGTTAGTTAGAGGGTATTTATAGGTAGTTTAAATTCTATTTAGAGGTAGTATCTATAGTTTGCTAAGAACAGGGATACTTATGTTAATTTAGATGTTATGTTATTAGCTTTAAACTATGCTGTAGCTAACTATTTTACCTAGTTATCCTACTAGTAGTTTATATATGCTTATAGGACTTATTTTATTACAGTGTTTACGTTCTTAGTCTAGCTGTTAGTCTCTAGGTAAAAAGCTGTAGATAGATAAAGGACAATTTAGAGCTGTTTATAAAGTTTGTCCTAGAAGGCTAAGACAAACTGCGTACCTCTGTCTAATATAATTATGTTAGGCAGGCTATAGTAAACCTATACGTATTAGTAGAATAACTAGGCTATATTAGGGGCAGTTATAAAGAAACATAGTATTAAGTGTTAATACTTAGTTAAGTAATTAACAACTACTATAATATTTATGTACCCTTTAGATAGAGGTAGGTCTATAATAAAATTAATTAATATGTCTTTTTAAGCTTGTTTAGAAATTAGAAGTAGTTTAAGCAGGCTATTGTACCTTTCTTAAAAGGCCTTTACTTTACAGCAAGTATAGCAACATAATACATATTAGCGTACAGTATAGAACATGCAGGGCTAGTAGTACTCTCTTTATAGTAGGTTAAAAGTCTTTCCTCTGCCTAGGTGTTCTCTAACAGGCAAGTTGTGTATAATTTAGAGTAGTTTAATTCTTAGTTTATTAGAATTAAGAATTATAAGTTAGTTATAGTAATATAGCTTACTATTTTAGTTTTTATAGTTAGCTAGTGTTACCTTTTTTAACTAACTAGCGCTGTTTTAGAGTAGGTCTAAGGTTTCTTAGATAAATTTATTATTTAAATACTGATTAGTAATAATTTAATTAATTATCTAATTTATTTTATTTAGGTTAAGGTCTAAAAATAGCTTAGGTTAGAGTAAAGTTTAGTGTTAAGCCTTTTACACTTCTTTCTAAGTAAGAATGTTTTAGGATTGCTTTATAAAAGCATCTAGTTTCTCTTTATCTTAACTAAGATAATAAGTAATCTTAAAATTAAAATAGAATAAGTATTTAAACTAACAGGCTTATTAGTAGCTAAGTTGTTTTATAGTTACAAAGTACTATAAGTTCTTGTAGTTAAATAGGACTTGTATTAGATGCGCTGCACTTTCTAGTTTAAGTTACTATTATTTAAAGCAGCATACTATAGCAAGTAATTTCTTGTTATAAATTTTATAATTACCTTTTGCAGGACTTATTCTTTTTAAGAAGTATGTAATAGGCCTAATAGTCCTGTCTAGCTTAGTCTAGAAGAGAACTCCTGCTACTACGTAGTCTAAGGCATTAGCTTCTATAAGTATTAGTAGTTTAGAGTTAAAGTAGTAGAGTATTAAGGCTTTAGTAAAGGCTTTCTTTAGCTAGTTAAAGGACTATTAGTAATTTAAGTTAAAGTTAAATTAAACTCTTTTTTTAGTAAGTATAATTATAGGGCTTACTAGCTATAAAAAGTTGTTAATAAATTATTAGTAAAAGTTAGTAAATTTTATAAAAGCTTAAACATCTTTTACATCTTTTAAGTATTGCTAATTTAGCACAGTCTAAACTTTAATAGGGTCTATTTAGATGCTATCTGTAGAGATTACATATTCTAAATATGTAACCTTTAATTAGTAGAACTTGCATTTGTCTATGTTAAGTTGTAGACCTACTTCTTCTATAGCCTTTAGCACTAGGCGTACATGCTGTTTATGCTCTAAAAGGCTGTTGCTGTAGATTAGAATATTATTAATATACATAGTGTAGAACATGTCTAGGTAGGGTTAGAGCAAGTTGTTTATAAAATGTTAAAAAGTACTAGGCGTATTAGCTAAGCTAAAGGGCATTACTAGGTACTTAAATAGTCTGTATTAGGTCTAAAATGCTGTTAGCTACTTATTACCCTTTACTATTCTTAGCTTATTAAAGGCAGTAATAATATCTAACTTTATAAAATACTTTGCTTTGCTTAGTTAGCTTAAGGTTTTCTGTAAAAAGGGAATTAAGTATTAGTTTTTAATAGTAACAGTGTTTAGTCTTTAGTAGTTAACACAAAATTAAAGCCTACCTCTAGGTTTCTTTATAAATAGTATAAGTAACACTACTAGTAAGAAGCTAGCTTAAATAAACCTTTTTTCTAAGTTCTTATTAAGGTATTTTTAAAGCACTTTTAATTTATTTAGTAACATTCTATATAGTAGCCTATAACTAGGTTGTTTACTAGGCTTAAGAGTTATTTAGTAATTATATAGATGTTATATTAAAAGCTTATTAAACTTATTTTTAGAAAAAGACATGTAATAAGTTGTAGTAGTTTTAAAAAACTATTATTATTAAGTTAGTGTGTTTTTAGGAAGCTAAAGCTTAGTCTATATTAGAAATTATAACTGTGTAGATTTTATAATTTAGTTATTAAGCTAGAGTTACAAATAAGGCAGGTTCTATGTAGTAGATGTCTATCTGCTGTTTAAGTCCTAGTTTATGTTTAAATTAGGTAAGTAAAGGTTTCTTAAAAGCTTCTTTTTTTTTAGGTTTAAGCAGTTATTAAATTATTTTATATAGCTTATTTTAGTAAAAGGCCTAGCTTATTAGCCTTACTTAGGTAGTTTTTCTCTAGGTTATTAAAGAGTAGGTTTAAAGACCTTTTATATTAAGTGCTATTTAGGTGTTGTTTAGGTGTAAGCGTAAGCATATGTTTTAGCATTAAAAAAAGTTAAAGTTTAAAACTTACTCTTAGTAATTAAAGGTAACCTTGTGCTAATACAGCTATAGTTGTCTTAGGATTAAGTTATAATGTTCTATGTTTATTACATAAAGCTTAATCTGCTCCTTATAGTGTTAGTAGGTAATTATAACAGTTGTAGTATAGAAAATAGAACTTTTTTTAAGTTGTTTTTTATTAAATCTAGTTAAGTAAATTATTTAGGTAAGTAGTATTAATTAAAGATTTAGTTTACGCGCTAGTTTTTTGTTAATGTAACTTATGCTGTTTACTTCTAAGTTAATAAGAGCTTATATTAGAGCTAATATAGTTTCTTATTATAAATATATAAGAATATTAACTTAGTACTTTTAGTTATTAGTAGAGGACTTAGCCTATAGGTTAGCAAAGATCTAGTGTTAAATTAGTCCTAGAGGGCAACTTAGCCCTAGAACAAGCCTTTTTGCAGGCTCCTACTACTATAGCTGCAGCTATGTTAAGAGTAGCAAGGGGGATTAGAGCTTAAATACAAGTTAGAGCCTTTATAAAAATAAGATTAAAATAGTAAGAATCTTTAATAAGTGCTAGTAGCGCTACTTACGCAGACTTAAAAAAGGGGAACAAAGCAGTTTTAAAAGATATAACTATGCTTACTATACTTAAAGCATTAACTTTTTTTTTTATAATCTTTACGCTTTTTAGAATTAACTAGAGCATAATTTAAATTAATTTTTATTATGTTAGAGTCCTTATTTACAACTGCGCTAGTTTAGGGGCGTATTAGGGCTTGTACAGAGAGGAACCTTATGTTATTATTGTAGGTAGCAATTAGGTTTACATATGTGTTAAAGTTGTTTAGGAGAGGTTCTCCTACTATAGCGCGTTACAGTTTAGTTAAGAGGGAGTTATATAAGGCTATAATTAGACCTATTTTATTTAGGCCTATATTAAATATAAGTTAGTAGAACTTAGTAAAGTGTAAAGTAAAGCTTTTTTTTCTTTGTTATAGAGTGTTTAAGTAACTTAAAGCTATTAACTTTTTATTTAGGTCTCTATAAGTTACTTATAAGAACGCTATAAATTAATTTAGGTTAATAATATTTTTATCTATTAGTAAGTTAATTAAGGCTGTTACATTATAGTTAAGTTAAGAGTAGGCATATAGTAACTAAGAGTGTTTAAAGGGGAATTAGTCTGCGTTTCCTTTAAGTTTATATTAGAGCTTATGTAGAAAGAAAAGTAGGTCTTTCTATTTTCTATTAAATAGTAGAGGATTAGGGAGTTAGTTAAATTTTATTACTAAGTTAAAAGAGTTATAAGTTATAGGTAGTGTTAGGCAGAAAAGAGTTAAGCTATCTCTAGACTTCTAGGTAAGCTTTAAGGCTAGTAAGTTTTTAGTTTCTACTACTATAATAAAAGTTAAGGTAGAAACAGACTGCTTAATAATGTAAAGCTGTTCTTTAAAGTCCTTTTAAAAAGCTTTAAAGCTTGTAATGTAGCAGCTTTTTTATAAAGTAAGCGCTTTTTAAAAGGCTTTTTAGCTTACTTTAATAGCTTAAAGTTATGTAAGTACTAAGCTTATTAGATTAGATTTAAAGGCTATTCTTAGCTAGAGTTTTAACATAATGTAATGTTATAATTATGCATAAGTAAGGTTATAGAGCTTTACAGAGGTCTAGTTTAATTACTATGTAAGGTATTATAGTAGGTATAAGATGTTGTGTAAGGAACAAAAAAGTTTAGAAGGAAATTAGTAATTAAATACTTAACTTAGAAGTCTAAGCGCTTTAGGTATAAATTAAGCTTGTTTTAGGTTTAGTTAGTGTTAAGGCAGTTTATGCTTAAGTTTATGTCTATGTTGTGTTGTGTTTATGTTAGACGTGCACTAATAATACTCTAGTACGCGTCTAATACAGTTATGTCTGGGATCCGGGGAGGATACCGTGACAAAAAAGTGCAATAAGTAAAAAAGCATGTAGATAGTAATAATCTTGTTATCTTTATAGTATTGCTAAAAATAAAGTAAGTTATAGCTTTTATAGCTATTAATAACTAGCAGACAGTAGCTGCTAACAGTACGCTTCTTTATATGCGCGTTAAAGTGCTTTAACTAGTCTAGACTAAGCTAATTAGTAGTCTAGCTGCGCTTAGAGATTGTAATAACTTAATTCTAAAGTAGATTTTCTTTCTTATACTAGTTTAAAAGGTAGTTGCCACCCTAAAAAATAATAAAAGGCAGAATAGCCTACCCTTTAGCATTAATGCCCTAGATAGCTGTTGTCCACTCCTAGTTGCCTAGCTAGACTGCTTTTAGCTGTCCTTATCTCTCTAAACCTGTAACAACTACTCTAGTAGATATCTAGCCTATTATAAACCCTATCTTATTAAAGTTGTACATGTTGTTATTCTAAATGCTATACTTAGCTTTAATATTCTTTATAAGGTTAAACTAGCCTTAAATTACTATAGAATTCTTATAAAAAGCTTTTTTATAGTTATACTTACGCTTAAACTTTACTTTTAGCTTTAAGTAACACTTAATAAATATATTAGGCTAGTTTATGCTAATATAGCTTATATTGCGCTTAGCGTGTAAAGAATTAGCTATATTAGCCACAGCTACTAGCTAGGGGGGAAATCCTTACGCATCTAGCTTAAGTATGTGCTAAATAATTACCTGCTCTTTATTATTATCTAGCTTTTATAAGTTAGCTGTATAATTAGCTTAGAAAGGTTGTCTAGTGTGTTAGTTACTTATTGTCTTTTAAGGGACCCTGTAGATAGCTGCAGCGTGTTAGTTAAAAAGTGTTGCGTCTTATTTAAAAGCCTAGAGTGTAAGCTACATCTAACGTTTCTTTAACATGTTTAAGTAGTGTTGTTAGAAATGCATTAGTGTAGGAAGAGTAGTGTAGTAGGGTCTTAGCAAAAGTAAGCAACTTAGGTGTGTAAGCAACTCGCCTATAAAGTACGTTAATAGGCTAAATATTAACTAAAGTAGTTATTACAGCTTTAAAAAAAATAAAAACAGCTAAAAGTAATATAGTAAAGTAATAAAAAGTAGATAATAGTTATCTAAAGTATTAACATAATAAAGTAAGCTATTTTACTCTTTATTATTTTTATCGGCTGCTATTACTTTTTTACTTAGTATAAAAAAATCTGTCTTAGAACTAAGTTATTATAGTCTTTAAAAATAGCTAAATAATAAATAAGCTTAAGCTATAGTAGTTAAAGAACTTTAATAAGTATATAAAAAAAGTTATAAGCGCTTATTAGCTTTTTATTATTAATAGCTATAAAAGCTATAACTTACTTAATTTTTAGTAGTACTATAAAAAGAATAAAATTATTACTATCTATATACTCTTACACTTATTACACTTTTTATAGCCTTTTAATATAGGTTGTTTTACTTTTTTAAAAAGAGTGTATAAGCGCTAAGCTAAAGATCTTATATATAACTAAATTACTTATATTATAAAACTTAAGTTTCTACTATGCTTTATATACACTTATAATATAGTAATTACTTCTAGTAATATTTAAAGAGGGTTTTAAAGTGCTAGTTTAGTCTTATTTAACCTAAAATAGGTTAAAATAGCTCTTAATATCTAGTTATATACTTTATTACTACTACTACCTATTAATAATAAGCCTTAGTAGTTATAAACTTTAGGTAATACTTTTAAATCTAAGTTATAATTAATACTTATAAATGTAAAAATTTAGAGGCATGTAAATAGCTTACTAACATTTATAGTAAAGGCCTTTAAAAAAGTCTTAAAAGGGGTAGTAATTATTACACATAAGCTAGTGTTAGTGTAAAAGAAGATTATAAAGCTTTAAGCAGCAAATAAGGCTACTACATAATATAAATTACATAAAAGAAAGCAGATGTAAGTAAAAAAAACCTTAATAGTTAAGAATAAAGCTTATTTAACTACTTTAAAGAAGTTTAGAGCGTGTAGTAATAGGAAGAAGCTAAAAACATAAGTGCGCACTAAAAAAAGTAAGCTAAGTTAAAGGTAATATAAGTAGTGTAATTAGACTAGGCATAACTTATGTATTTATAAGTAAGTAGTAAAAGTAGACTCTAAATAATATGTTATGTTGTATTACTTTATACAGGGCTAAAGTAGGCTGTTTTGCGCCAGAATAGGGTGGTTTTAGTGGGGGCTTGGCAAAAGTGGCCGGCTAACCCGTGTGGCTAGCCAACCTGTTAGGTACGTTATGCATTTTTATAGTTCTTTAAGTTACTATCTAGAAAGATAAAGTAGTTAGTGTTATATAGTAGCTTACTTACTAGCAGGTTCTTCTAGTGCTTAATATTATAGTTATTATTGCCTATAAATATAGGCAGGTCTACTACTTTAGTAGAGTGTTGTAAGCCTTCTCTCTAGCTTTATAAGGTAAACTGTGTAGTGTTTAGTGTAGCTAGAGTTATAGGTTTAAAGCGCAGCTACTTTCTTAAAGTGCTTATAGTTAGTGCTACTATAAGTGCACTACTTATTTATTTTAAAAAGTATAGGTAAAAAGTGTCTATAAATACTAGCTTAGGCAGGTTTTTTAAAGTAGTAGCTTTAATATTCTAGTTAGCTAGCTTTACTAAAGCTTTATTTAGCAGCTTCTAAGATGTAGCTACCTATCTTTAAGCCTTTAGTAGTTCTTTTTCTGCCTTATTAAGCGCTTTTACTAGTGTGTTAGTATAGTTACAGAAGGTCTGTGTTTTAAGAACATATTAGACTAGCTTATTTACAAGAACTACTTTTTTGCTAGTTATAAGCATAGGTAAGTAATAGTAAAGTTATAAAGCTTATATATACTATTACTTTATAAAACTTTTTTAGTTTTAACTACTATTAGCTTTTTATTTTACTAAGGCTGTCTATAAAGTTTTTTAATTATATAGTCCTTTCTAAACACCTTTTTACTATAAACTTTAGCGCCACCCTTAAGTGTCCTAGGTGCTGGCGTGTGCTCTTTGCTAGTTAGTAGGGCGGTGGGGTCCACCCGCATCTTAAGCTTTAAGAGTTTCCCTATGCTAGTATTAGTTTAATGCTGCTGGCAGTGCAGCTGATTAGTTAGTAGGCCTGCTGTCTCTAGGCCTGTAGGATGCCTGCTGCCTTAGGGCTTCTAATTGTGTAGCAGAGGATCTAGCAGGGTAATCTCTTCTAGAGTAATTAGTACAATAGAGCTTTAAACTCTCTTCTGTTGTACAGGTAATGTGATGACAAGCACTGTCTCTACTACCGTATAGAGCTGGGGAAGCAAGGCAGAGTAGGTCGGCTCTATTTCAGCTACACTAAGATAGGGAGGAGAAAGGGAGCTTTAAGGGCAGCTCTGCAGAAGAAGTGCTCGCGGCGCTGAGGCGCTAGCAAGGACGCTAGCGCTAAGCGAACCAATAGCGTTGCGCCAGTCGCACCCCCTATATCCTGATTGGCTGCACGGGCAGCTCGTCATGTGACGCGCGACAGAGCTCTCTGCGTAGGACTGTCACAGGTAATGTAGGCTCTTCTTTATAGTTAATTTAGCTGCAGCGTTTTACTTAGCATAGGGCTCTTTAAGAGGTGTTAGGGTACCTAGTCTAACTAGGATTTTGCAGTAATTATTAGCAAATTAAGCTTACAAGCTAATTACTTAGTAAGTAGTTGTTAGTAAATAAAGCACATAAGCTAATTACTTAGTAAGACTTTAATATTATATTACTGTTCTTTAGCTAAAATAGAATTATCTTTTGTTTAATGTAATAACAAGCACTATCTCTACTACTGTATAGAGCTAGGGAAGCAATGTAGAGTAGGTTAGCTCTATTTTAGCTAAACTAGGATGGGGAGTGAAGGAGGCGAAGGGTTTTCGCGAGAGAAAAGCTTGCGCAGCGCCACAGCGCTAGCGCGCTCGCTTAACCCTTAGCGAGATTATGTGACTAGCAGCGGAGCTTGACAAGCAGCACCGTCACACTATAGAGCTAATTTATTATGTTCTATATAATAGGTAGCAGGAACTAATCTTCAATAGTATTCTTATTTAGGGTTTAGTAGTCCTAGCAGACTTTTATCTTTCCTTCTTTCTTCTTTGCAAATACTATTGCTAATGCTATAGAGCTTTTACTTTCTTATATGTGTCCTCTAGCTAGCATCTTATCTATATACTCTTGTAGAGCTTCCTTTTAAATCTTAGTAAGTAGTCTTAGCTTGTGTGTCTTTAGCTGTGGATTTAGCTTTAGGTTTATAGCATAGTTCTATAGTTAATAGGGTGGCAGTTCTTCTAAATCTTTTAGTGTTTTAAACATATTCTAATAATTGCTGTATTCTTTAGAGATTATATGTTCTTTCTCTTACACTATCTTATACATTTCTGCCTATTTTATTTCTTTGTCTTTAAGTATTTTCTTAAGTGTAGTTTTCTTAAGTTTTTTTTATTCTTTAAATAGCGTAGGCTTTTAGTTCCTAGTAGGGGAACTTCTTTAGTTTCTGTTTCTTAGGGTACTATCTTACTTCCTGCTTTGCTTGTTTGTAAGCTAGGCAGTTATCTTTATTGCATAGTAACTAGGTTATAGTAGCGTGTTGTTTAGAGGTTTAGATAGTTATGTTTTTCTAGTTAATTTCTAGATTATATTTATATAACTAGTTATAGCTAAGTATTACTTAGTATTTTTCTCTAAGAAGTAGAATACTTAAGGATTTTTAGTTATAAGTGTCTTTTGTTTATAGCTATAGTTTAATTATTTCTAATTATATGTAGCTATTTCTAAATTTAATTAAAAAGGCGTCTACTAAAAGGACTTTAAAAAGGTTTTTCTTTATTCTATATAGTATGTCCTGTTAGTCTACCTAGTTAGAATTAACAGTAGTAAACGTACATCTGCTGTCTATTAGTGCAACTTCTTTTCTTCTGTTAAAAGTAAGTTCTGTAGTAAACCTTTTACTAATTTTTTATTTTACTACTACTAGAACTTTAGCATTATAAAAGATTTCTATATAGTTAAGAGTTTTATTAGGCTTAATGTTTTCTATATCTTGTTTATGTTTGTCTATCTAGTCTGTCTAGATCTAGTATTCCTAGTGTTCTTAGATTATGCAGTCTTTAAGTAGGTAATCTTTATTCTTAACTTAATAGTGTTAAGGAAGCTAGTTGTTCTGTCTATGTGCCTTCTACTAGAAGTAGTAAAAAGTGCAGCTTTTGTAGTTCTTGCAGTCTATCTATGCTTCTTGTTTATAGTCTAGTGTTACAATCCTTGCTTAGTGAAGCACTCGGGCTAAGGTTGTTCCTAGGAGCAGGGTGGGGCAGAGGGGCCGACGGCAGGGTGTACAGTCCTACGTAGGGCTAATGGGCTGATAGAGGGTAGTAGAATAGCTAGATTGTAGTTTGTTCCTAGTTGCGGCTGTATAGTGGCTAGGTTAAACAGTCCTGTTAGACAGAATTAGAGGTATATATGTTGCAAGATATATAGATAGTATTACAGCTCTTTAGAAAGCTAAATACTACTTAGTCTATGTAAAAAATAAACTAAACTTTAAACACACCTTCTTAAAAGTTGTTTACAGTTAAACTATATATATGTTTAATAGTGCTAAGAACAAGTTGCCTAAGCTAGGGCAAGCTTGCTATATAGTAAGCTTGTCTAACTTGCTTAGACTTGTTCTGCTTCCTTAGTGTTCTATCCTACTAGATAACGCATTCTTCTGTAATCCTAGGCAGCTGTGATGCTTCTGTGTCCTCTAATTAGTCTATAAGCGAAGTCTGTCCTAACCTAGCTAGATTGTAAAACACATTAGGTGGAGTTACATTAGTCTAACTGTAGACTATAACACGCTGCCTCCCCTCCCTAGCAGCGTCCTTGCCGCTCTGCTTACACAGCTGCGTTTATAAGAGTTTACTTATAAGGTAGATGCCTACCTGCTAAAAGGCAGAGTTAATGTTTATTTTTTTATACTAAATAGCTTGCTAGTCTTATTTATCTTATTGCTCTTACACTGCCTGCTGTTTTAATCCTCTTTATTAGACAAAAATAAGACCCTGTAGCGCTTACTAATTATTAGAGTTGTCCTGTGTGTTAATCTTTAGACAGATGTGTAGAGTGCGTAAAAAAGAATAACTAGTGCAACACCTTTATTTCTAACACTGCGTAGGATTGTCTTAAAAGGAAAAGAGAGGAGCTTCTTTAGTCTACTAAAGCAGTAAAAGTTTAGAAGTAAGAGCTTACTAATAAGCACTTACGCCTAGTAGAGAATCTTCTTAAGGAGGCAGCAAAGATAAAGAAGGCGTTAAAAAAGAAGTGTTCTAAATAGAATTATATCTAAAAATTACTAGATTTGCTAAAGGCCTACTGCGTAAGGTATCTAGAAGGAGACCTCTTCTCTCTAGATAAGATAGCAGCCCTAAAGGCAGCAGTAGGGTGTTAGTTGTCTCTCTAACCTCTTTCTACTAAGACTTGTCTCTAAAGGCTGCTGCTATCTAATAATAATGTAGCTGTTCCTTTTAAAATAGGTGCCTTATTACCTAGCTAGGTTCTTTTAGACAAGTCTAGAGGTACTTCTACACTAACTACTATGTATTCTACAGGTTCTTAGCTAGTTCTTAAGTGTTTTTACTAGTAAGCTATTTTCTTTATTTTACTAGAAATTCTTTTTTATTTCTTTAGTTATTAATAATTTATTTTACTTTATATTTTATTTCTGTTTTTTTTATTTTTATGTTAATAAAGAGATTTCTTTAAGTGCTATTTCTAACTTTAAAATATAGAACTATAGATGTATTCTTATGTGTAGCAGGAGTTTTAGCTTGCAGTTGTTGTTCTAGGGTTATAGGACCTTATAAGGTCTAATTTTTTTTTCCTGCTAGCTTCCTTAAGAGTTTTAGTATTTTAAAGTTCCTAGTTTTAAGGTATACATAGTTTTCTAGTTAGATTCTTAGTGCGCGTTCTTGTGTTTTGTTTGCATATTATTCTATTATTTTCTAGCTAGATTTAGCTTTAACTACTAATTTCTAGTGTATGTTTTATAGGTCTAATAACTAATTAATTAATTCTAGTAGGTCTGTAGGCTAGCTTCTATAGAGCACGTAGTAGAAGTAATAGCTACAATTTACCTTAACGTACTTCATGGGCGAGTTGCTCACACACCTGAGTTGCTTACTTTTGCTAAGACCCCACTAAACTACCCTTTCTACACTAATGCATTCCCCACAACACTACTTAGACGCGCTAAAAGAATGTTAGATACAGCTTACACTCTAAGCTTTTAAATAAAACATAAAACTCTTAAAGAAATATGCTGTAGCTATGTGTAAGGTCTTATAAAAGATAATAAATAACTATAGCACTAGACAACCTTTACAAGCTAATTCTACAGCTAAATTATAAAGGCTAGGTAATAAAAAAAAGTAGGTAATTGTTAAGACTATACTTAAGCTATATGCGCAAGGAATTTCCCCTTAGATAGCATTTATAGCTAATATAGCTAATTCTTTGCGCGCTAAGCGTAATCTAGGCTATGTTTGCATAAACTAGCCTAGTACGTTTGTAAAGTGTTATTTAAAGCTTAAAGTAAAGTTTTAAGCGCAAGTATAGTTAAAAGATATTTAGCTAATTATAAACCTTATTTTGCTAAAGTTGTATGTGTTATTATCTTAGATGCTATACTTAGCTTTAATATTCTTTATAAGGCTAAACCTGCCCTAAATTACTTTAGGACTCTTATAGAGGGCTTTTTTATAGTTATACTTACGCTTAAATGTTACTTTAAGCTCTAAATAACGCTTTACAAACATACTAGGCTAGTTTATGCAAACATAGCCTAGATTACACTTAGCGCGCAAAGAATTAGCTATATTAGCTATAAATGCTATCTAAGGGGAAATTCCTTGCGCATATAGCTTAAGTATAGTCTTAACAATTACCTGCTCCTTTTTATTACTTAGCCTTTATAATTTAGCTGTAGAATTAGCTTATAAAGGTTGTCTAGCACTATAGTTATTTATTATTTTTTATAGGACTTTACACATAGCTATAGCATATTTCTTTAAGAGTTTTATGTCTTATTTAAAAGCTTAGAGCGTAAGCTGTATCTAACATTCTTTTAGCGCGTCTAAGTAGTGTTGTGGGGAATGCATTAGTGTAGAAAGGGTGGTTTAGTGGGGTCTTGGCAAAAGTAAGCGACTCAGGTGTGTGAGCAACTTGCCTATGAAGTACGTTATATAGAGTTTGTTTTATTATAGCAGATTCTACTATGTTAATAGCAAGTTGTGCTATAGGGAGCTATTCTGCCTAGTTATCTTAACTATAGGATACATACTGTCTTAGGTATCTTTCTACTTTAGTGTTTATTTACTCTGTTTGTTTGTCTGTTTGCAAATAATATGCTGTAGATAGCTTGTACGCTATTTTTAGGTGTCTTATAGTAGCTTTCTAGAACTTACTAGTAAATAACTTGTCTCTATTAAAGATAATAATTTAAGGGCAGCTATACACTAAGATTACATTTTATTTAAGCTTATATATAAAATTTTTAGCTGTTATAGTTTTTTCTAATAGCTAAGTATATAAGAATTTTGTAGTTTTATTAAAAGCTACTATTATTATATTACACCTTTTTTTATTCTAGGTTTCTTTAACAGGGGAAGCTTAGTTATAAAATCTATTGTTATTATTATTTATAGTTGTGTAGGGGCTTTAATTAGTTACAGGTAACTATAGGTCTTATGCCTATAGAGGTTGTTTCTGTTACACGCATTGCATTTCTTAAGCACTTCTATGCATAGTTATTTTATTTTAGGTATTGTTTAAAGTATAGCTGTGTTTAGTTTTTTCTAAAGAGTTCTAATTCCTAGATGTCTAAACATTAGAGATTTATAGTATTTGCAGATTAGGTTTTTCTATCCTTGTTTAGTTACTATAAGCGCACAGAATTCTTTTATAGGCCTAGGTCTATTATACACTAGTCCTTTCTTTGTCTTTTTAACAAGAGTAAATTCTTTAGTTCTCTCTTCTTATTCTTTAAAATAGTTAGGCCTCTAGCTAAGAGCGTTAGCCTACTAGTTCTAGGCTCTAGGGACATGTTTAATAACATAGTTAAACTAGGCAAGTTCTATTGCCTATTCTATGTGCATTAGTAATAGTTTTTTTGTTGTTAGAAACATAACTAGGTTTGTGTAGTCTGTTATAATACTAAAACGCTTTCCTATTTTATGTAGCTCTGTTGCCTAGACTTGCACTATGTTTAGTATTACTTTTAGTTCCTTGTTAGGTATGCTGTAGTCTGCTTCTACTCCTAAGAATTTTTCTAAATAGTATGCTACTAGGTGCTATTTTTCATCTTCCTGCTTCTAGTAAAAGGCTGTGCTGCTTACCTTTAAGAATGCATTTATATAAATTTTTATATCTAATTATAGGTTATACATCTATAGTACTTGTTTAATAGTTATAGCCTATTTTAGTGCTCTAAAAGTGTTATTTATCTATAGAGTCTAGACAAATTTTGTAATTACTTATTCCTTTATAGTAGCATTAGTTAGAGGTAAGGCAATCTTTAAATTGTTTTTAATTATTTGTCTAACATATCTTGATAGTTTTAGGAATCCTTTAACGTTCTTAACTGTTGTAGGTTTTAGCTATTTTAGAACTTTTTATATCTTAGCTAGGTTAATCTTAATTTTGTTACTATTTATAATAAACCCTAAATACTTAGTTTTAATAACATAGAATTTGCATTTAGATAGCTAGAGATAGAGTCTATACTCTTATAGCTTGTCTAAGACTTTTTGCACTTTTCTACATAATCTTCTAGACTGTCTTTTGTGTAGATAAGGACATAATCTAGGTATACTAGTGTAAAGACATTAAGGTATAAATTTAGAGCTGTATTAATAATTCTTTAAAATGTTGCAGGGGCATTAGTTAGGCTAAACAGTATTACTAGCAGGTTGTATAATCTCTATAAAGTTTAAAAGGCTGTTAGCTATTTATCTCTTAATTATATTTATATCTTATTAAATCTGTTTTATATATTAAACTTAGTAAAGTACTTAATTCTTTTTAGCTAGTTTATTATATCTTATATAATTAAAAGAGGGAACTAGTTTTAAATTATATTATTATTTAAAGTTTAATAGTTCTAACATACTCTAATTTTTCCTCCTTTCTTTATTACAAAGACTACTGCTAAGGCTACTAGGCTATAGCTTTTCTAAATATAGCCTTATGCGAATATTTAGTTTATATATTTCTATAGTGCTTTTTTCTATACCCTTGTTAATAGACAAAGCTTGTAGGTCTTTAGGTTAGGATTCTTTATTAGGTTTATAGCGTAGTCCTATAGTTAATGTAGGGGCAGTTCTTCTAGATCCTCTAGTGTCTTAAACATATTCTTATAGTCCTTATATTTAGTAGGGATAACATGTTCCTTCTAGATTCTATAGATGCTAGTCTATTCTACATCTAGGTCTATAGCAAGTTTTTTATAAAAAACTTTTTCTAGTTTTTCTTTTATAATTTTTATTAACGTACCTAACGGGTTGGCGGGCTACACAGGTTGGCCGGCCACTTTTACTAAGCCCCTACTAAAACCACCCTATTCTAGCGTAAAACAGCCTACTTTAGCCCTATATAAAGTAATACAACACAAGATATTATTTAGAGTCTACTTTTACTACTTTCTTATATATACATAAGTTATGCTTAGTCTAATTACACTACTTATATTACTTTTAACTTAGCTTACTTTTTTTAGTGTACACTTATGTCTTTAGCTTTTTTTTATTACTATGCGCTTTAAACTTCTTTAGAGTAGTTAAATAAGCTCTATCTTTAACTATTAAAGTCTTTTTTGCCTAAATCTACTTCTTTGTATGTTATTTATGTTATATAGTAGCCTTATTTACTGCTTAAAGCTTTATAATTTTCTTTTACACTAACACTAGCTTATGTGTAATAATAACTACCCCCTTTAAGACTTTTTTAAAGGCCTTTACTATAGATGTTAGTAAGCTATTTATATGCCTTTAAATTTTTACTTTTATAAGCATTAATTATAACTTAAATTTAAAAGTATTACTTAGTACAACTACTAAGACTTATTATTAATAGGCAGTAGTAGTAATAGAGTATATAACTAAATGTTAAGAGCTATTTTAACTTATTTTAGGTTAAATAAAACTAAACTAGCGCTTTAAAACCCTTCTTAAATATTACTAAAAGTAATTACTGCATTATAAGTGTGTATAAAGCATAGTAAGAACTTAAGTTTTATAATATAAGTAATTTAGTTATATATAAGATTTTTAGCTTAGCACTTATACACTTTTTTTAAAAAGGCACAACAACCTATATTAAAAGGCTATAAAAGGTGTAATAAGTGTAAAAGTATATAAATAGTAATAATCTTATTTCCTTTATAGTACTATTAAAAATTAAGTAAGTTATAGCTTTTATAGCTATTAATAATAAAAAGCTAATAAGCACTTATAATTTTTTTTATATGCTTATTAAAGTGCTTTAACTACTATAGCTTAAGCTTATTTATTATTTAGCTATTTTTAAAGACTATAATAACTTAGTTCTAAAACAAATTCTTTTTTTATACTAAGTAAAAAAGTAATAGCAGCTTTTAAAAATAATAAAAAGTAAAATAGCCTACTTTATTATATTAATACTTTAAATAACTATTATCTACTTTTTATTTCTTTACTATATTACTTTTAGCTATTTTTATTTTTTAAAGCTATAATAACTGCTTTAGTTAATATTTAGCTTATTATAAAGCTTAACTTATTAAAGTTATATGTGTTTTAATCTTAAATACTATACTTAGCTTTTATATTAGCTACTAGGTAAAACTAGCTTTAGATAACCTTTAAATTCTTATAAAGTGCTCTTTTATAATTATATTTATAATTAAACTTTATTATAAACTTAGAGTAGTGCTTAACCTATATACTAGGCTAGTTTAAGCTAACCTAGCCTAGATTATGCTCTACGCGCAAGAAATTAGCTATATTAGCTATAGCTATAAGCTTAAAAAGAAATCTATGTGTAATAAGCTTAAGTATATACTTAATAACTACTTTTTTTTTTAAGCTTAGTTAGATTTCTTAATTTAAGCTAGCATTCTACTTATAAAGGCTGTCTAGCGCGTTAATTACTTAGTGTTATGTAAAAGACATTATAGATAGCTATAGTGTGTTATAAGAAAAGTTTTAAGTTTTATTTAAAAGCTTAAAAAGTAAGCTATATTTAACATTCTTTAGAAGATTTAATCTAGTGTTGTTGTTAAGGTATTATGTAGATAGGTAGAGTGTGGTAGGGGCTTAGCAAAAGTGGCCGGCTAACCTGTGTGGCCGGCTAACCTGTTAGGTATGTTACTCTTACTTTAAGTTTTTAATAAAGGAACTTCTGTAGCTTCTCTGTCTTAGAGTAGTAACTGCTACCCTACTTAGCTTATTTATAAACTAAGTATAAGTTATTATAGCATACTAACTAGGTTATATGTGCGTGTTTATTAGAGGTTTTAATGCTTATTATTTTTTAGTTAATAGCTAGGCTATACTTTCTAAGCTAATTATATCTAAAGATAGCATTATACTTATCTTTTAGTAAGAGTATGCTTATAAGCTTCTAGTCCTTTATATTTAGTGTCTCTAAAGTTTCCTTATATATTTCTAGGTTAATCTATTCTCTACTATATTCTAATAAGAAAGTGTTAGTAAGGGTTACCTTAAACAGGCTTTTCTTAATTTAAAATAGAACGCTGCGCTAGTCTACCTAAGTTGCGTCTATTGTAGTAAAAGTGCATTTGCTGTTAATTAAGGCTAACCCTATGTATCCTTTAAACATAAAGGTAGTAGTTAAACTTTATTCTAGTTCTTAGCCTACAGCTACTAGTGCTCTTATGTTATAAAATATTTTTTATAGTTAATAAAATATAAGTTAATATTTTTTTATTAATTACTAAGTTTCTTAATCTTTTCCTTCTTATAAAGTTAATGTTCTGTTACACAGCAGTTAGCTGCGTTACACTTATAGTCTTTTACTAAGTAGTAGGTTAGTATATAGTCCTCCTTGCACATAGCTTTTTATTAAAAGTAATAGAACCTACAGCTGTTTTAGTAGTTATAGTTAGGCTAACGTTTTAGTTCTTCTTAGACAGAGGCAGGGTTGCCACTTTATAGTAATTACTATTTTAAAAATAGTAATTACTATGTTTTTAAAAACATTATTATTACTTAATTACATAAGCTATAATTCTAAAAATTAATATATAGATGCTAAGTAAACTAGTCTATAAATCTATAAATTTAAATTCTAAAAATTATATTTAATACATTTATAATAAATAAAAAAGAGAGAAAAAAAGGAGAGAAAAATAGTAATTACTATTACTATTACTATTTCTGCTTTTTTTCTCTATTTTTCTCTATTACTAGGGATACAAATTTATATAGTAGAATCTAATCTTATAGATCTATACTTTAGTATACCTAGTATCTAAGTTTAGGTTTTTAGAATATTAGCTAATGTAATGAAGCTGTTATAGACTTTTTAAAAAAATAGTAATTACTATTTTAGAATAGTAATTACTATAAAAGTGGCAACCCTGGACAGAGGGGGTTTAACATGTATAGCAGTCTGTAATTTTACATGTTAAGGCAGTGCCTTTCTATAGGCTACTATCTAGGCTCCTTTATTAAGTAGGCTACTATCCTGTGTAATGATTGTTGGCCTAATGCTTTGTGCAATATTATTGTGTGCATTAGTACTAGGGGTATAGGCAATTGTTAGGCCTATGTAGGGTGCTAGGTGGACGTTCCTAGGTCCATCTAGGGTGTTCTTGAGTTTGTACTAGTTGTATAGAGTGTTCCTTCTACTAGCAACTGTCTGTGCTATAGGAAGTGCTACTACAGAGGAGACATTGTCTATAGTTTTGTTATAGAACAAGGGCTTTCCTGCTAACTGCTAGCCCTAAGAGCAGTGTATCAGGTTGTTCTAGGTATAGTTTTAGAACCTTAAACCTAGTAGGCCTTTCTAGTCTTTTAAACTTTTAGTTATAGATTTTTATAAAGAACTACTATTATTCCTTTTTATTTATAATGTTATATTTTACTTTCGCTATTTACTGTATTATATTAAATGTTATATAATTGTTATAAATATTTATTTTATAGAGTAATGTTACACATTCTCTAGAGTAGTTATGTTGCTGCCTACACTTCTAACATAAGTAGTTCTAGAACTGTCTAAAAAGCTTTTATGCTAAAGTGCCTAGCGTTTTATTATTAAAAGGGAATTTTTTTTTTTAATATTTATAATATATTTTTAGATTTAAGTCTTTTTTTATATTTTTTAAGAATTATAATGTCCTGCAACACCTAATTAAGGCTACTAAAGTCTCTAATAACTATGTCTTAGTACACTTTAAAGCAGGTCTTTAAAGAATAGTTTTTTTCATATTACTAGTAAAGTTTATTATCTAATCTTTTTAATATCTTCTTGTTTATAAGGCTGTATTTAGTAGTAATAGCTTTTATTATTATAGTAGTATTTTTATTCTTCTCTTTCTAAGAGTTTAGGTAATTTTAGTAAAAATATTCTACTTTTTTATAGTTTAGGCAGGCCTTATCTTTTAGCTATTTTTATTACTTCTTAGTTAAAGGCAGCTTATTGCGTCTAAGAACTTAGCTTTTCTTTAAAAAGAGGCTTTATATATACTTTATATAACTAAGGTCTATAGGTTTTTTATTATAATAAGAGGCTTTCTTTTTTCTTAGAAACAAACTTAAGTTTCTAGAGAGCTCCTCTACACTGTTTTTCCCTTTTGCGTTCCCTATGCCTGTTATTATAAAGTGTTGCTTTTATAATAAAGTTTTTAAAGGTAGTTAGTTTTTTATTATGTGTAAATTTATTTTTTATTATATCTTTTAACTTATTATAAAACATTCTGTAGAGCGCTTTCTAGTCTGTCTATCTACAAATAGCTAGTTATTCTCTAAAATGCGCTGCATAATGTTAGGCAGTTTTTTTTCTTATTTTAGAGTGTCTAACTTATTAGCAGTAATTTTTTATTTATCTATAGTTTTATAGATAGTAGTTAGAGCTTTCTTAAAAGTTTTTACACTACTAAATATTTCTTTAGTCTTAGGGTTTAGTGTAGTGCTATTAGCTCTAAAATCTAGCTAATTATCTGCGTGCAGCTATAACTATATTACTAGGGGTCCTTTTAGGTGTAATCCTATCTAGAATATTATTTCTGCATTAGTTTAGAATGCTCCTCTGTTATACTGCATATAGAGGTGGCATCTAGTAAAAAAGAGGCAAAGGTTCTTAAGTAATTCTTTAAAAGGCTTTAAAAAGGCTAATCTTAAAGTCTTCTTAGCTGTAATGCTTGCTTTTTTAGTTAACATATTTTAGATTTTTGCTAATTCTACCTACAATGCGTGTATCTAGCTTGCTGCATTTATAGCTGTTTAAAAGTTTATTTGTAAGAGTTAATTATTAAACTAAATTACTTTTTAATGTAAATTTCTAACCTTTTTATAAAAACTAACGAGTTTACTAATTTTATTACTAATCTATTAAAGTTCTTTAATGTTATCCTAGATAGTATTAATCTGTTCTGCTAGAACACCTTTACTAACTGTTAGAACTCCTGTTAATCCTAATAAGGCTACATAGGCTATGTTAGAATTAAAGTTATGTTAAAAAGTTATACTTTTTAAAGGGTGTAGTGTTTAATGTTATAATTCTTGCTTAGTAAAGCACTTAGGCTAAGGTTGTTTCTAGGAGTAGAATAGAGCAAAGGGGCTAACAGCAGGGTGTACAGTCCTACGTAGGGCTAATAGGCTGATGGAGGGTAGTAGAGTAGCTAGATCATAGTTTGTCCCTAGTTGCAGCAGTATAGTGGCTAGGTTAAACAGTCCTGTTAGATAGAATTAGAGGTATATATGTTGTAAGATATACAGATAGTATTGCAGCCCTTTAGAAAGCTAAATGCTACTTAGTCTATATAAAAGATAAACTAAACTTTAAACACGCCTTCTTAAAGGTTGTTTATAGTTAAACTATATACATGTCTAATAGTGCTAAGAATAAGTTGCCTAAGCTAGGGTAAGCTTGCTGTATAGCAAGCTTGTTTAACTTGCTTAGACTTGTTCTGCTTCCTTAGCGTTCTATCCTACTAGATAACGCATTCTTCTGTAATCCTAGGCAGCTGTGATGCTTCTGTGTCCTCCAATTGGTCTATAAGCGAAGCCTGTCCCGACCTAGCTAGATTGTGGAGCACATCAGGTGGAGTTACGTCGGTCCAACCGTAGACCGTAACATCTAGTCTAGTGCTATAGTAAAGGCAGTGTAGCATTTCACACTCTGTTGCTGTTTCTTCTAAGGTGTTATTACCTATACTGTTTTCTCTTATTAATTATAGCTACTATCCTGCTTAATGCTTTATAGGCTAGTGCTGCACACAATATTAATTAGTGCATAAGTACTATTTAGTTAGGCATTTTTTAGGTTTATATAGACTAGCACTAGCTATACTTAGGTCTATCTAGGGTACTCTTTTATTCTAATAATTTGTAAAGGGTTTGCCTTATATTAACATTTAAATTTCTTATATTATTTACTTTTATAAGAAATGTGTTGCGTTTGCTAAAAGGTCAACCTCCTAGCTAGCACAGCAGAAGGATATATATAGACGGATAGCTGTACGCGACAGAATGTAATACTAATTAACTTATTATGTTTTAAGTTTTTTCCTAGTTATTATAAGTGCTAGAGGTGGCGTCCCTAATCTTTTATAGTAGAGTTGTAGGGTGTAAAGCAACATGCTTTACTATTCTAGGCCTTTTTTATTGCTAAGAATCTTCTTAAAAAACTTCTATTTCTTAGTTTTATTTAAGATGCTGTAGTGTACTTAAGTAATACTTAAAATAACTTTATATGTGTTTATGTTATTATTAACATGTACTTTATAGTACTCTTTTTTATAATAGTTATAGTTATAGGTTTCTCTGCATTTCTAACATTTACTATAGTAAAATTAGTAGGCAAGCTTTTCTATAAGCAGCCTATTATTAGTTGTTCTAAGGGGAATCTGTTTTCTCTTTGTTTTACATTCTTAATGTAGTTTACTTCTCATGTTAAGTTATGCTATTCTTTAAGAACAGCAGCTTGTTTAATTGCTTAGAGAACCTTATAGTTATCCTATACTTCTACCTTCTAGTAATTTCTAGAATAGTTTAGTAGTTTATAATTAGCTCTAGATTTTTAGTAGAGTTATTTGTTAAGTCTGTTATAAATTTCTTTTAACATTAGCTTTTATTTAGCATGTATAACCTTTATAGCTAGTCTTTTATCTTTATTCTCTAAGTTTCTAGAGTTTAGACATTTTTAATAAAAGTAGCCTACTTTTCTATAGTTTAGATAAGCTTTTTCTTTAAGCTATTTCTTCTATTCCTTGCTTAGAGGTAGTCTGTTACTTTTAGAAGAACTCTTGCTTTTTTTTAGAGGTACTATATATGTTTTATATAAGTAAAGTCTCTTAGCTTTTTATTATATTAAAGGGCCTTTTTCTTTTTTAGTGTCTACTTAGACTTCTATGTTGTTATGCCTATTTTCTTTTCTCTCTAACATTCTACATGTCTTTTGTTATAGGTTATTACTTAGTTAATAAATTTCTCTAGAGTCTTTAGCTTTTTATTATGCATAAACTTATCTTTAACTATGTTGTTTAGCCTATTATAAACATTCTACTTATAGCTTTTTAGTCTATCTATTTATAGATAGCTAGTTGCTTGCAGAAGTAAGCTGCATAGTGTTAAACTATTTCTTTTCTTATTATAAAGCGTTTATATTATTAAACTACTGTTTTTTCTTAATTTACTAATTTATAAATAGTAGTTAAGGCTTTTTTAAAAGAGTTAAGGCTGCTAAAGATTTCTTTTATTTTTAAAAAAAAGTTTTTTTATTAGTTTTAAAATCTATCTAGCTGTCTATGTAAGGTTAAAACTAGATAGCTAGAAAGCCTTTTAGTTAAAGTTCTATTTAAGAGATTATTTTCTTATAAGTTTAAAAAGCACCCTTATTAGTATATACTATATATAAAGGTAGTATTATGTAAAGAACAGCTTAAGGTTCTTTACACTTTTAGTAAAGGGTTTAGAAGAGGCAAGTCTTAACATCTTTTTAAAGTCTACGCTTAGCTTTTTTTAAGCTGTGTTTTTTAGATTTAATACTTTAAGTTAGAGGTTTTAAATTCTAGTGTTTACTGTTATTAGTTAGTTGTTTACTAATTAGGCTAATAGCTACTTTAATTCTGTTATTTTATTTCTTATTAGCAGAGCTTGCTCTGCTTATTATATTTAGGTTTGCAGAACAAAAAGTTGAGCAGAATCTCCTCTTTTAGACGGGCTAGTTAGTTAGAATTTCTTCAGATAAACCCTGGTAACACTGTTTCTCTGTCACCTCATGTGTTTCTTATATTCTTTTTTAAAAAAAATGTATACCTAATGTAAGTGCACCTTTACGCTAATTTGCATGCAGTTTGCTCTAGCATGCGTTGTGTAAAACATGTTTAAATTATAGTTAGTTGCGTCTGTTCCACCTCTCCAGCCACATTGGTGTGTCGGGGATTGGCATCAGCCACATTGGTGTGTCAAGGTTTAGCATTAGCCACATTAGTGTGTCAGGGATTGGCATTAGCTGCATTAGTGTGTTGAGGATTAGCAGTTGCTTACACACCTAAGTTGCTTACTTTTGCTAAGAGCACACTACAACAAACTTTACTATAGCCTATAACAACCCACTCTAGCACTATAGAGTACAGTACAGCCTAGAATATTATTTAGATACTACTTCTACTTCTTGCTTACACGTTTGCGTGTTATGCCTAGTCTAATTGCACTATTTGCAGCGCCTTTAGGATTGCTTATCTACTTTAGCTTACACCTGCTTCTTTGCCTTTTTCTTATTACTGCGCGCCTTAAACTTATTTTAAGCTGTTAAGCGCAGGCTTTTTTAAATGTAGCTGCCTTATTAGCTGCTTTAAGCTTAGTAATTTCCTATTATGCTAACACTAGCTTATGTACAATTATTGCTGCCCTTTATAAGGCTTTTTTTCTAAAGGCATTACCCCCCTAGAACCCTCTCTATACATAGAGCTACTTATAACACAACTAATATTTACTAGGGATTGTTGCCTGCTGCTGTAATCTACTGTAGTTTGCTGCAATTTGCTATAGTTTGCTGCAATTTACTTTATGCATTTCCTAACACTGCTAGGTAATCTCTTACTAACACCTCTAGGCATTAGCCTATTATATTTAAACAGCAGTTAAAGAAGCTAAACTAGCAGTTGTGCAAGCAAAACAGCTTGTTAAAGTATTACATACACTACATTAATGTTTACAGTGATAGAGAGGCAGAGGCAGAGGCAGAAGCAGCGCTAGAGCTCCCTAGTACTCTAAGAAATTCCTATAGAGGCAACAAACTACACAAGCTGCAGCTCTACAACTAGGGCTTTAATGCTAAAACAATTAAATTAAAGATATTAAGTAGCAGTATTAGGCGTGGCGTGGCGGTATTAGGCGGTGAAAGGAACAGGTGCAACGCTAGAGAACGCAAGGTACAAAGAAGAGGAAGACTATTATAAGAGTAGAAACGTGTTAAAAGCTAGAGCTAGAACATGTTCTCTTAATTACAGCTAATAATTAACTAATTTCTAGATAACTAATCTTAAATTTATATAAACCTTTAGTTTTTAAAAAATAAATTTTACTAACTTAATTAAAGCTAAAAAGTAGCTAGCTATTATTTACTTTTAAGTATTACTTTACTTATAGGCTTACTCTATAATAAGTAATTTAGTTATATATAAGGTTTTTAGCTTCGCGCTTATATACTTTTTTAAAAATGTAAAATAACCTATATTAAATAGCTATAAAAAGTGTAATAAGTAAAAAAGTATATACATAGTTGTCGCAACCGCTGATCAGGGAGCAATGAGGAGCAAGTCTATTGACTATGAGAGGCTCATAGGGAGCCTGCCTATGTAGTGGGAGCTCCGGCGCC
>NW_022985200.1:64091-65844 GCF_010093535.1 Lindgomyces ingoldianus
TGTCGCAACCGCTGATCAGGGAGCAATGAGGAGCAAGTCTATTGACTATGAGAGGCTCATAGGGAGCCTGCCTATGTAGTGGGAGCTCCGGCGCCAAGTGTCTCAGGCTGCTCGTCCGAAACACAGGCGCGACACCAGGACCATGTGCTCTCTTACGCGACACACCCCCCAGCTCGCCGAGAGTAACGAGGGGAGCTGAAAGAGAGCAGAGCAGCACAATGCGTAGACAGAGCAGCCAAAAGATCTTAGACAGAGCAGCCAGAAGAGCTTAGACAGAGCAGCCAGAAGAGCAAAACAGAGTAATAGAGAACAGTAAGAGAACAAAAGAAAGCAGGGTAACCATCATAAGACACTTAGGGCGTGGGAGACGGCAAGCTCTTCGCACACGCGGTCAGTACATGGGAAAAAACGAGTGACGCTTCATCGAGCATGCTGCCAGTCCGGCCAGACCTGATCCATAACTTGATGAGAGCGCGAGCATGCAGCATACAGTCTGGGCGCGCCGCGCTGTTAGGGATGCCATCCTAATCCACGACGTCCTCACTGAGCTCATGCCGTAATGCTGCCGGGGTACGGGGGACTCCCAGCGGTGACCTTCGAGATCCATCCCTTCTTCGCTAGAGCATCTCGCAAACTGCTATATTGCGCGCTCTCTAGTCGCTCTTTAATCTGAGCAATTTCCTTATCTGTTGGCGGGTTGCGGAGCTCCCTATCTGTACGTCCTTTAATTGTGTACTCAAGGCGTCCGCAATGTATTAGCTTCCATAAGTGCTGTATGTTCAAACGGCAGGGGCAGGAGTGCTTTTTATCTAATCTTGTCCTAAAAGTTGCGTACACTCCTAGGCCTTTCTCCTTGTTCTGTACAAGCTGGGAGAACCAAGCGGCGTACTGCTCAAGCGTGAGAGCATTAGTGGTGGCGCCTGGTCGAGCTAGAGAGTCTAGCTCACGTTGAGCCCACTCATGGTCGTATTTAGCAGCTGAGCGGAGGAAGTCCTTAATAGGGAGCGCGCCCTTAATGTCTTCAAGATTAACGAGCTTCGCGTTGGCATGAGCCCGCGTCCATTCGAGCAGCCAGTATGCTGGTGACTGATTCCCTCCTGATACTGGGCGTAGGGTAACCTCTCAATAGGTCATTTGTACCTGCTCCTTCCAGTCATCATCGCTTAGGCAAAGGTCCCTCTTAAGCTCCTTAATAAGCGCGTAGAGCGACTAATCGCTTGCCTGCAGAGTTGCCAGCTCAAGCAGTTGGGAGTCCACTGTTGTATACACCCAGTTCCACAGCACCTGGAGCCTTGAGGAGAGCTGCGTGTATATCGATGCCTTGATCTGATAGAGGCGGAGAGCCTCTGAGTCAGCTGTATCGAGATCGGGGATCGCGGGTGCTTCGCTCATTGGATTAGGCCGTGGTGGTGCATCTGGGTTGATTTGGTCCCATACGCCTCGAGCTTGCGCGAGGTATTTAAGCTGCGCGTACCATAGTAGGAACGTGTGGCGATTGATAAGTCAAACGCTTGTTAGAAGCGTGGCAACGTTTGCTAGTTAATCCATAGCTTTAGTGGAGAGGGAGAGACAATAGGAGCAGATGATAAGGAGCAGGGAATAGACAAGTGCTTTGATCAACGCAACGCAGAGGAATTTGCACAAACCAGGCCCATAACTGTCGCAACCGCTGATCAGGGAGCAATGAGGAGCAAGTCTATTGACTATGAGAGGCTCATAGGGAGCCTGCCTATGTAGTGGGAGCTCCGGCGCC
>NW_022985200.1:66869-93398 GCF_010093535.1 Lindgomyces ingoldianus
GTTAGAGATTAGCATTAGCTATATTAGTGTGTTAGAGATTAGCATTAGCTATATTAGTGTGTTAGAGATTAGCATTAGCTATATTAGTGTGTTAGGGATTAGTATTAGCTACGCTTAGTTACAGGCTGTAATTAGTTACATGCTATAGTTAAATATTATTATTATGTGTCTATTACCTATCTAATACTAATTTGCTAAGCATTATGCTACAACTATTCTTTAACCTAAATAACTTACCTTAATGTACTAACTATTTCTCTAGGTAAGCTTTGCTTTTACAGATTATTTATAAACTATTGTAGTATTTTATTATTTAGCTATTTAGTTAACGTACCTAACGGGTTGGCTAGCCACACAGGTTAGCCAGCTACTTTTGCCAAGCCCCTACCACACTCTACCTATCTACATAATGCCTTAACAACAACACTAGATTAAATCTTCTAAAGAACATTAGATATAGCTTACTTTTTAAGCTTTTAAATAAGACTTAAAACTTTTCTTATAACACGCTATAGCTATTTATAATGTCTCTTACACAACACTAAGTAATTAACGCGCTAGATAGCCTATATAAGTAAAATACTAGCTTAAATTAAGAAATCTAACTAAGCTTAAAAAAAAGTAGTTATTAAGTATATACTTAAGCTTATTACGCGCAGATTTTCTTTTAGGCTTATAGCTATAGCTAATATAGCTAATTTCTTGCGCGTAAAGTGTAATCTAGGCTAGGTTAGCTTAAACTAGCCTAGTATGTAGGTTAAGCACTGCTCTAAGTTTATAATAAAGTTTAATTATAAGTATAATTATAAAAAAGCGCTTTATAAAAATCTAAAAGTTATTTAAAGCTAGTTTTACTTAGTAGCTAATATAAAAGCTAAGTATAGTATTTAGAATAAAAAAATGTATAACTTTAAAAAGTTAAGCTTTATAATAAGCTAAATATTAACTAGAGTAGTTATTATAGCTTTAAAAAAATAAAAATAGCTAAAAGTAATATAGTAAAGTAATAAAAAGTAGACAACAGTTATCTAAAGCATTAATATAATAAAGTAGGCTATTTTACTTTTTATTATCTTTAAAAGCTATTATTACTTTTTAACTTAGTATAAAAAATGAATTTGCTTTAGAACTAGGTTATTATAGTTTTTAAAAATAGCTAAATAATAAATAAGCTTAAGCTATAGTAGTTAAAGCACTTTTATAAGCATATAAAAAAAGAGTTATAAGCGCTTATTAGCCTTTTATTATTAATAGCTATAAAAGCTATAACTTACTTAATTTCTAGTAGCACTATAAAAAGAATAAGATTATTACTATTTATATACTTTTATACTTATTGCACCTTTTATAGCCTTTTAATGTAGGTTGTTTTACCTTTTTAAAGAAAGTATATAAGCGCTAAGCTAAAAATCTTATGCATAACTAAATTACTTATATTATAAAACTTAAGTTTCTACTATGCTTTATACACACCTATAATATAGTAATTTCTTCTAGTAATATTTAAAAAGGGTTTTAAGGCTCTAGTTTAGTCTTATTTAACTTAAAATAAGTTAAAATAGCTTTTAATATCTAGTTATATACTTTATTACTACTACTACTTATTAATAATAAGCCCTAGTAGTTGTAAACCTTAAGTAATACTTTTAAATTTAAGTTATAATTAATGTTTATAAAAGTAAAAATTTAAAAAGATATAGATAGCTTACTAATGTCTATAGTAAAGGCCTTTAAAAAGGGTTTAAAAAGGGTAGTAATTATTACACATAATCTAGTATTAGCAAAAAAAAAGATTATAAAGCTTTAAGCAGTAAATAAGGCTGCTACATAACATAAATTACATAAAAAAAAGCAGATTTAAGTAAAAAAGACTTTAATAGTTAAAAATAAAGTTTATCTAACTACTCTAAGGGAGTTTAGAGCGCATAGTAATAGAAAGAAGCTAAAGACATAAGTATGTGCTAAAGAAAGTAAGCTAAGTTAAAGGCAATATAAGTAGTGTAATTAGACTAGGCATAACTTGCGTATATGTAAAAAAGTAGTAGAAGTAGACTTTAAATAATATCTTATGTTATATTACTTTATACAGGGCTAAAGTAGGCTGTTTTGCGCTAGAATAGAGTAGTTTTAGTAGGGGCTTAGCAAAAGTAGCCGGCTAACCTGTGTGGCCGGCTAACCTGTTAGGTACGTTAACACTTTTTTATTTAAGGTTACAATCTAGCTAGTGCCTGCTAGTAAGGCGCTAATTATTCTCTAGTTAGTAGTAGTAATGTAAGAATTTATACTTTATTAAGGGGTAGTAATTAATGTTATAATCTTAACTTTAAAGAAATGGTGTCTAAAGTACTCTAGGCCTAGGGAGATAATTAGAAGGGCGGAAAGAAGAGAACTTAGCCTTTATACAGGTGTACAGTCTGTTAAGGTGTGGTTACTAGGACTAAGAGGGGTAGCTAACTGTGGTTTGCTCTACAACAGCAGTATAAGGCGCTTAGGTTAAACAGTTCTAGAGTAGAACAAGAGAGGAGGTATATATAGTGTAAGATATATAATTAGATTACTTATTATTAAAAAGTAGTAATACTACTTAGTCTATGTAAAGAATAAACTAACTATTAATTATAGCTTTTAAATAAAGTTAAGATCTTAAACTATATACATAGGGTTGCATGCACTTGCATGTTGTTGCGAGTTGTTGCATGCGACATTCTACAGTACGCCTCGCGCGCGTTTGCGTGCATTAGCATGCAACCGTCCCCTTCCTATTAGACAACGTACTCTGCTGCGCATTGGTCCAGGAGCTTGGTCCATTCCTCGCCCGTTAGGTCACGTGACCTGTCGGGCAGGGAATCAAGGACTTTCCATCCTTGATTGTTCAAACAGTGGGGCACAACTAACTAGTTGCTTACAGTCTAATCGTGGGTCGTAACAAGAAGTCTACATATTACGTCTCTACTGCACTACGCAGTTTACAGTTAGACTAACAGAGATTCCTTTAAAGTACTCTACTCTCTAAATAAACAAGAGTAGAACCTGTTTATACTAGAATAGAAGAAAGTAATAGGCTTAGATAAATAAAGCCTAGAATAAGTAGACTAGCTGCTAGGCGAATGCCTTGTCTAATAGAGACTCTAGAAGGAACATGCAGCAACTTGTAAGAGGTAGTACTAGGATGCTGTACGCTCTTACAGTCTATAGTACAATTCTATAAGTTGCTAGTTATTATATAGACTAGCTACAAGTTAACTTTTAAAAAGGTGTAATTAATGTTTAAGTTTATCTTTATATAGACTAAGTAGCATTCTAGCTTTATAAAGAGCTGCAATACTAGTTGTATATCTTACACTATATATACCTTCTCTCCTGTTTAACAAAAACTGTTTAACTCTACACTCTATACTACTGTCTAAGAGTAAACTACAATTAGGCCTATCTTATCCCTACTCCCCCGCATACCTACTGCCCGCGACCAGACTGTACATCTGGAAGCTCCGCGCCGCTCACCCTCTAACAAACCTATTAGGCCCGCGTACTTGCACCTACAAGTTAGGATTGTAACAGGTTACTAGTTTTAAAAGTTTTCTACTAGTAAATCTAGTGTACATAGATTAAAGCGCTTAAAAATACTAGCATCTAGGATAATCTTATAGCATGCAGCTAGATTATTATTAGAATTTAGTAGTTACTTTACTAAACTTAGCTTTTTTAGTTTCTTTAATATTAAAATTACTAATACTTAGGCTAAGAGTATTAAGTCTGTTTACTGTCTAATATTACTTATGTATTCTTATCTGCTAGCATTAGACTAGTTATATATACTTACTGTTACTTATTGTTAACTAGAAGTTGCCGGTTAAATAGTTTAATAGTGAAGGAAAGAAGGGAGAGAGGCGATTGGTGGACGTATATTAGATGCTGGCCTGTGCGCTAAGCGAGACGTCTGATTATGTCATCCAAGCTTCTGAAAAGGAAGGCTAATACCTGTTCGTCGATAGCAAGACGAACCTGGCAGAACTCCATTCACGAGGGCCTCAAACTCATTTCAATGCTCTGTGATAGGAAAGGGTTCCTGTCTCTTGATTTCTGTATTTCTTGCCGCCAATTGCGATCATGGTTCGTGGTGACTGTTATCTCGACGAAACTGCGGCGTTCGTATTTTCGCCTATCGCGCGGGGGGGGCTGCATCAAAGACTTGTGTTTCCCCAGATCTCCAGCCTCAAGATACACCATCTACAAAAGCAACGTGCAGTGGGACTGCTCTAGATATGGAGCTTCCCTTGAGAACTTCAGACTAATCGCATCTATGACGCACCTCCGCTGACGACTGAATTCCTTCGAGAGCGTAACAGCAGCGAGCCGAACCTCCTGAACCCCAAACCTACGACAATGAGCGAGCCAAACGAGCATACGTCCCTCCTCATCCCTCATGATGAAGAAGGCCAGTCGGTCCGATCGAGAGAGGAAGTGGAATTGGGCCACACGTCGATTGGAGAAAGGCTCTCGTACAACGATTACAGCACCATTGACTGGCTCCATTGTCTGGTACAGGGTCTTATCAGTGCTAAGATCCGTTGGCTAACTAGGGCACCTCCAGGTCAAGGACTCATATCGATTCCGCGCGCTCCACCTCCGTCACGGTACCCGCGCCTCGATCAATCAGCACGTCGACGCCTGCTCAGGCTGGATCGCCGTGTCTTTGATCGGAATAATCATGGCTTTTGTGGCCGTCAGTATTGACATGTCCGTCGCCACAGTTGCTGGTCTAAAGTACGGATACTGTGCTGGAAACCCCCTCGTCAGCAGGGAAGCATGCTGCGAATATGTCCATAAGGAGGGGATAAATTGTGATAGGTTTACGTTGTGGAGCGACCGTTACTGGCCACAATTCGGAATATATGTTGGTTGGGCTGTGCTGTTTGGAATTATCAGTTCCGGTGTGACTATGTTCTCGAAGACAGTGCTTCCTGCGGTTGGCCCAGAGGCCAAGAACCCCAACGGGTACAGTCACTCTAATTCCAATTCCAACTATAACAGGTATGGCCAAGGCAAGTCTCTGTATATGTCTGCTGGATCAGGTATCCCTGAGATCAAGACAATCTTGAGCGGCTTCGTTATTCCACATTATTTAGACTTCAGGATTCTAGTACTGAAAGCAATCGGGGCCGTATTTGCGGTGGCTACTGGGATGTCACTGGGCAAGGAAGGTCCATTCATCCATATTGCAGCTTGTGTTGGTCAACAAGTTGCGAATCGATTTGAGAAGTACAGAGAAAATGCTGGAAAGTGGCGAGAGATCTTGTCTGCCGCGTGTGCTGCAGGGCTGAGCTCTGCTTTTGGTGCTCCTATTGGTGGTGTGCTGTTTGCTTATGAGGTAAATTTGGCATAATTTCACAGCATTTACCATACTAATCATCGGTCAGGAAATATGCGTTCACTTCCCTCGAAAGGTACTATGGAGAACTTTCTTATGCTCAATGGTAGCAGCAATTACCCTAAAAGCCCTTAACCCGCATGGCACTGGAAAGGTTATACTTTTTGAGACTAATTACGGAACATCATATCGGCCTGAGCACTACTTTACATTTATCATCCTAGGCATTTCTGGCGGCTTATGGGGCGGAACTTTTACGATGGCCAATCTCCTGTGGGCAAGGTGGTTCAGAAAGTACGTTCCTAGTTAACTGTTTGCTCTGAGCAGAGAGTACTGACAGTTCCAAGTATCCGACTTATCAAAGGCCGTCCAGTACTGGAGGTCTTCTTCGTTATTATGGTGACAGCAGCTCTCCAATTTCCAAACCCCGTCACTCGAGCACCTGGAGTTGAAATTATTAAGAATCTGCTTGTGAATTGCGCTACCAAGAAGGACACTTGGGTCTGCCGGAACGAGGCTAGAACCGACGGGCGCTGGGATTACATTGCATGGCTTGCATATGGAACTCTAGGACAACTAGCCTCGACCACGATCACATTCGGTCTTAAGGTTCCAGCAGGTATTATTATTCCTGCTCTCGTCGGCGGCGCCCTGTTTGGTCGGCTGGTCGGCCAATGGGTTACGACTATCTCACCTGGTATTTTTGCCATGGTTGGAGCTGGGGCATTCTTAGCTGGTGTCGGAAGGATGACCATCTCACTTTGTGTGATCATGTTCGAGGTAAGATCTCCAGCAAACATTAGTATTCTTACTAATCAAGATACATTCAGCTTACGGGAGAGCTTGAATACTCCCTTCCTCACATGATTGCCATTCTTGTAGCAAAATGGACAGCAGATGCTATCAGCAAGGAATCAGTGTACGATCTCGCACAATCCGTCCTTGGGCACCCCTTCCTGGACACGGAACATGCACTTCGCCTTATCCAGCACGAGCCTTCCGCTACAGTTCAGGCTATACTGCCACCAGCATCTACTATGGCGGAGCTCACAATAGAAGTCCCGAGTAACAACAAGGTACCTCAAAAGGTCCTCAAAGAGCATCTCAACTACCTCCATCGGCGCGGCCTGATGGATGGCGGAATTGTACTGACGCAAAAAGGCGTACTACAAGGCTATATCGCAGAACCTGAACTCGAATATGGCCTCAATGAGTTTGGGAAGGCATTTGGTGAAGATAAAGAGGTTCGACTCTTTGGAGATGTCGATGAGGGTGAGTATGACCTCAGCAACTTCGTCGATCGAACTCCGATAACGATCACCAATACCGCACCCATGGAGTATGCTGTCGAGATATTCGGTAAACTCGGCATTCGATACCTTTGTGTCACTGAAGAAGGTAGTGGGCGATTGGTTGGCTTTGTGATTAAGAAACGATTACTGATATATCTAGATGGGTTAAAAGACTAAGTGGGAGTTTGTCACGGTTAACTTGGACATGCCTCGGACTCTCCCCGGAGAGCCCTCGGCCCGGCCTTGGGCACATGACGTCCTGTCACGTGCCCTAGCACATATATATATCCTCTCACAAACCCCTGAGTCTCCTTAAGGATTTGTCTATTAATACTATCCTGTACCTCTATCTGCGCTTTATGCTTTCTGCTTTACAGTGCTTTTATAATTTAAATCCTTTATACTCTCTTACAAAGACACAGTTAGTTTAAAAAATAAAAGGCTACTTCTACTACTACTTCTTAAGCTCTACCTTAATTAAAAAGCTGTAATAATAATAGCTAGTAGTAGTTGCACACGCAAAAGTAGGGCCACAGCTACTACCCCTTCTAAGGCTGTCCTAGAGACGCCTTATAATAACTCTAGTGCTTAACTTCTTAAGCACCTTACATTCTAGCGCCTTAGCTAAATTCTACTAAATTAGTAAGTATTGTAACGATTCTCAGGAATCGTTCCATCTCGTATCCTCCCGGAACCTCCGAAAGGCCCCCGTATCGGCCCCGACCTCGACCTGGCCCCGACCCCTGCTGTTACCCCTATTCCCTCATGTATTTAGTCGCACCTCGCCCCTGTAGCTAGCTTAGTAGTTTTCTGATATCCTTTCGTACAAGGCCTATAGGTGTTAATGGTATTCCCAGGTTCTGAGTCCCCACGCACTCCTATATGCCTCTAAGTGGATTCCTACCGCATTTAGACCTATTGTCTTGCCTGTGCTGTTACATTATATTAGAAAACTTACTTTTGCTAGTAACAGCCTTATATAATATTGCACTAATTGTTTGTTTAACTACGTCTAAGCTCTAAGACGCGTCTAATTTAGTTTAGGTTGCAATTCTCTACACTGTTATATTAAATTACTTAGTCTATAGACTAGATCCTATTAACCTCTAGTTAACTAAAGCCTTTAGGTTTAGAACTTTCTATCCCCTGTAATTAAGATTGCCTTTAAAAAAGTTGCATAAAGGCGCTAAGGTAGAAACTTAGAGACTACTAATAACCTATTAGAATTAGAGGCAACTGCTAATGTCTAACTAACTACCCTTAAATTCTAGAATCAAAATACGCTCTAGCTAAGCTATACCCCTACCTAATTTAGAGTTAACCCCTAGCAGTATATCTATTAATAATTAGATTACTTAATTATAAGCATAGCTTAAGCAGCTAATCTAGCTAAAAACTGCTAGTTAACCCCTGCTAGCTACTAAATTACCTCTAATAACGCCCTGTACTACCTTTGCTACCTTAAGTGTAAGAGACCTTTTAGGCACCTCTTAGACCTAGCAAATCTACCTTACTAAACATACGCCTAAGATTAAGATCCTTACAGATAGCAAAGAACCTATGTTTAAATAATAGTAAGCCTTTATTATAGACAAACTTAACATTAATTTAGATTACTATTAGAGTAAGCGCGCACACATGGCATTAATATAGAGACATACAGCTAGTATCGCGAAGGATTATCTAGAGCTAGGATACCTAGCTAAATTAAACTAGTTTTAGTTTAAAAGTGTAGAGGATATAATAAAGCTCTTATAAGCTTATTTTATTACTAGTTAGAAAAAGACTAAAGCACAACAAGCATTCTAAACTCTTAGAATAGATAAAGAAGAAGTGTTCTCTACATTTAAAGCGCGCTTTATTAGTGCAGCTATTAAGGGAAGAGTATCCTAGTTAGATTAGTCTTTCTACCTATAGAAGAAGCTTCCCCCTAGCCTATAGGTACTAAATTATAGTTTTAAACATACCTAGGCAAACTTCTTTAAAGCTATAATAGCCTACCTTATAGCGTACAATGTAGAAAAGAGGACCTATAGGAAAGACCTTGTTATCCTATTTAAATTAGCTCTAATTAACAAACTACACCTGCTACCCTAATAATTAATAACTGCATGCGTGGCGTTTAGTTTAGAGGACACTACTAGTAGTGCAAAGGAATACTTAGCAAGGACACTTAGCTAAATTAGACTATTTTTAGTTTAAGAAGGCAGAGGACATAACAGCAATACTTTGTACTATAATTACTACTAATAGGGACTATTAGTTTATAGAGGGGGGGGTAGTGTAATAATTCTTAGGAATTGTTCCATCTTGTATCCTCCTAGAACCTCTAGAAGGCCCCTGTATCAGCCCTAACCTTGACCTGGCCCCAACCCCTGCTGTTACCCCTATTCCCTTATGTATTTAGTTGCACCTTGCCTCTATAGCTAGCTTAGTAGTTTTCTAATATCCTTTTGTACAAGGCCTATAGGTGTTAATGGTATTCCCAGGTTCTGAGTCCCCACGCACTCCCATATGCCTCTGAGTGGATTCCCACCGCATTCGGACCCATTGTCTTGCCTGTGCCGTTACAAGTATAAGAGGTAAAAAATACAAAACACTAAGTCTTTAAGTTAAAAAATAAAGAAGACTTTAAAAACTTTTAAAGACATAGTTAAACTAAACTTAAAAACTTTTTAAGTTATAAGACTTTAAAAACTACTAGTTAGCTTTTTATAAACTACTTATAGTAACTATTAGCAATAGAGGCAAACGCAATACGCTATAGTACTCTTCTAAAGCAGGCTTAAACTAGTTCTACTACTGTTCTAGTCAACTCTTAACTAATAAAGCGTTTATATAGTTACTTTTTATAAAAGCTTTTTAGCTTAAGGCTAAAAACGCATTAAAAGCTAAAATTAGTTAAGCTTATAAATAAACTTAAATTAATTTTATAACTTTTAGCTTATATTTTAAAACTACTTTAAATTAACTCTAATTCTAAGCTAGCCTAAATAAAACTTTAAGTTAGCTATTTAAGATTAAAGCCTTTTTAAAGCTTAGCTTTTTAAAAAAGTCTCTAGCTTTATAGTAAGTAAATACTTAAGCAAGAGATATAAATAGTATCTAAGAATATGTAGACCTTTTAGACAACTTTACTACTTAAACTTAATAAATTATTAACTAGATTTAGTTTAAAGTTTATAAAAACTTAATTAGTTACACTATTAATAAAGGCACTATTAAAACTTAGGCTTAGCTTTAAACTAAAGTATATAAGCTTACTTAAAATTCTTTTTTAATATAGTGTAAAAACTACTAGTACTGTTAGAATATAAAGTAAAAAGTAAGTAATATATTTAACACTTTTATTATCTAGCTATTTTAGTAAAAAAGCTTTTTAAAACACACTTGTTTTTAAACCTCTAATAAAAAGAAACTTTATAAGATTAAAATTACTTTTATATAAAGCTACTTTTTAAAATTTATCTAAAAAAAAATGTAGTGTAATAGCTTTCTTAAGTTTATAAACACTTAGCTAGAGTTTAAGCGCGCTATATATAACACTAAAACTACTACTTACTTTAAGTAAGCTTTAATAACATTTTAGGCTAGCTCTAAAAATACTTTAACTTAAAAAAAAAACAGTTCTACTCTACCTTAAACTCTTAATAAAGGTAAAAAAAAAAAAAAAAAATAAGACTAAAAGCTTACAAGCTAATTACTAAGTAACTAGTAGTTTTTAGTATAAAAAACTAATACTGCTATAATAACATCTTAAAAAACCTTTAATAAATAACGTACTTCATAGGCGAGTCGCTTACACACCCAAGTCGCTTACTTTTGCCAAGACCCCACCCTAACAAACTCTATTATAGCCTATAACAACCCGCTCTAGCACTATATAGTACAGTACAGCCTAGAATATTATTTAGATACTACTTCTGCTTTTTACTTACATGTTTGCGTGTTATGCCTAGTCTAATTGCACTATCTATAGCGCCTTTAGAATAGCTTACCTACTTTAGCTTACACCTACTTCTTTGCCTTCTTTTTATTACTGCGCGCTCTAAACTTCTTTAGAGCTGTTAAGTGTAGGCTTTTCTAAATTATTAAGGTTTTTTCTACCTTAATCTGCTTTTTTTTATGTAATTTATGTTATATAGTAGCCTTATTAGCTACTTAAAGCTTAGTAATTTCCTGTTACACTAACACTAGCTTATATATAATTATTACTGCCTTTTTTAAGACCTTTTTAAACGCCTTAACTATAAAAGTTAGTAAACTATTTATATACTTTTAAATTTTTATTTTTATAAGCATTAATTATAACTTAAGTTTTAAAGTATTACTTAAAGTTTACAACTACTAGAGCTTATTATATATAGGTAGTAGTAGTAATAGAGTGCGCAACTTTATATTAAGGCCTATTATAACTTATTATAGGTTAAAAGGAATTAATCTAGCGCCTTAGAACTTTTCTTAAATATTACTAAAAGTAATTATAGCATTATAAGCTACTTTAAAGCATAGTAAGAACTTTATTTTTATAATATAAGTAATTTAGTTATGCATAAAGTTTTTAGCTTAGTACTTATACACTTTCTTTAAAGAAGTAAAACAACTTATATTAAGTAGCTATAAAAAGTGTAATAAGTAAAAAAGTATATAAATAGTAATAATCTTATTATTTTTATAATATTACTAAAAATAAAGTAAGTTATAGCTTTTATAGCTATTAATAACTAGTAAATAGTAGCTGCTAATAGTACACTTTTTTATATACACATTAAAGTGCTTTAACTAGTCTAGACTAAGCTAATTAGTAGTTTAGCTACACTTAAAAATTATAATAACTTAATTTTAAAGTAGATTTTTTTTTATACTAGTTTAAAAAGTAGTTACTACTTTAAAAGATAATAAAAAGTAAAATAGCTTACTTTTTAGTATTAATGCTTTAAATAGCTATTATTTACTTTTAGTTACTTAGCTAGACTGCTTTTAGCTATTTTTATCTCTTTAAACTTATAATAACTGCTTTAGTAGATATTTAGCTTATTATAAACCTTATTTTATTAAAGTTATATATGTTGTTATTTTAAATACTATACTTAGCTTTAATATTCTTTATAAAGTTAAACTAGCTTTAAATTACTATAAAATTTTTATAAAAAGCTTTTTTATAGTTATATTTACACTTAAACTTTACTTTAAGCTTTAAGTAATACTTAATAAACATATTAAGCTAGTTTATGCTAATATAGCTTATATTATGCTTAGTGTATAAAAAATTAGCTATATTAGCTATAGCTGCTAGCTAAGAGGGAAATCCTTACACATTTAGCTTAAGTATGTACTAAATAATTACCTACTTTTTATTATTATCTAGCTTTTATAAGTTAGCTATATAATTAGCTTAGAAAAGTTATTTAGTGTGTTAGTTACTTATTATCTTTTAAAAGACTCTATAAATAGCTGTAGCGTGTTAGTTAAAAAGTGTTATATTTTATTTAAAAGCTTAAAGTATAAGCTGCATTTAATATTCTTTTAACACATTTAAGTAATGTTATTAGAAATGCATTAGTGTAAAAAAAGTAGTGTAGTAAAGTCTTAGCAAAAGTAAGCAACTTAGGTGTGTAAGTAACTCGCCTATAAAGAACGTTATAAGCTTTACTAAAAAAACTAATTTAACTAAAAAAGTAATAATAGCATAAAAAAGAAGCTTTAGTTATAAATCTTACACGCTTAGAACTAGAGCTTAAATTAAATAGTAAACAGCTTTACATTATAGTTAAAGTGTAGCTAAAACCTTTTAACGTACTTTATAGGCAAGTTGCTCACACACCTAAGTTACTTACTTTTACTAAGACTCTACTATACTACTTTTCCTACACTAATGTATTTCTAATAACACTACTTAAATGTGTTAAAAGAATGTTAAATGTAGCTTACACTCTAGGCTTTTAAATAAAACATAATACTTTTTAACTAATATACTACAGCTATTTATAGAGTTTTTTAAAAGATAATAAGTAACTAATACACTAAATAACTTTTTTAAGCTAATTATATAGCTAACTTATAAAAGCTAAATAATAATAAAAAGTAGGTAATTATTTAGCACATACTTAAGCTAAATGTGTAAGGATTTCCTTTTTAGCTAGTAGCTATAGCTAATATAGCTAATTCTTTACATGCTAAGCATAATATAGGCTATGTTAGCATAAACTAGCTTAATATGTTTATTAAGTATTACTTAAAGCTTAAAGTAAAGTTTAAGTGTAAGTATAACTATAAAAAAGCTTTTTATAAAAATTTTATAGTAATTTAAAGCTAGTTTAACTTTATAAAGAATATTAAAGCTAAGTATAGCATTTAAAATAATAATATATATAACTTTAATAAAACAGAGTTTATAATAGGCTAAATATCTACTAAAGCAGTTATTATAAGTTTAAAGAAATAAAAATAGCTAAAAGCAGTCTAGCTAGGTAACTAGAAGTAAATAATAGCTATTTAAAGCATTAATGCTAAAAAGTAGGCTATTTTACTTTTTATTATTTTTTAAAGTAGTAACTACCTTTTAAACTAGTATAAAAAGAAAAATTTACTTTAGAATTAAGTTATTATAATTTCTAAGTGTAGCTAGACTACTAATTAGCTTAGTTTAGACTAGTTAAAGCACTTTAACATGTATATAAAAAAGTGTACTATTAGCAGCTACTATTTACTAGTTATTAATAGCTATAAAAGCTATAACTTACTTTATTTTTAGTAATACTATAAAAATAATAAGATTATTACTATTTATATGCTTTTTTACTTATTACACTTTTTATAGCTACTTAATGTAGGTTATTTTACTTTTTTAAAAAAAGTGTATAGGCGCTAAGCTAAAAACTTTATACATAACTAGATTACTTATATTATAAAAATAAAGTTCTTACTATGCTTTAAAGTAGCTTATAATGCTATAATTACTTTTAGTAATATTTAAAAAAAGTTTTAAGGCGCTAGATTAGTTTTTTTTAACTTATAATAAGTTATAATAAGCTTTAATATAAAGTTACGCACTTTATTACTACTACTACTTATATATAATAAGCTCTAGTAGTTATAAACTCTAAGTAATACTTTAAAACTTAGGTTATAATTAATACTTATAAAAATAAAAATTTAAAAGCATATAAATAGTTTACTAACTTTTATAGTTAAAGTGTTTAAAAAAGTTTTTAAAAAAGTAGTAATAATTATATATAAGCTAGTGTTAGTGTAATAAAAAATTACTAAGCTTTAAGTAGCTAATAAAGCTACTATATAATATAAATTATATAAAAGAAAGTAGATTAAGGTAAAAAAGACTTTAATAATTTAAAAAAGCTTACACTTAATAGCTTTAAAGAAGTTTAAGGTGCGTAGTAATAAAAAAAAGGTAAAGAAGTAGGTGTAAGCTAAAGTAAGTAAGCTATTCTAAAGGCGCTATAGATAGTGTAATTAGACTAGGCATAACACGCAAATGTATAAGTAAGAAGCAGAAGTAGTATCTAAATAATATTCTAAGCTGTACTATACTATATAGTGCCAGAGCAGGTTGTTATAGGCTATAATAGAGTTTGTTAGGGTGGGGTCTTAGCAAAAGTAAGCAACTCAGGTGTGTGAGCGACTCGCCTATGAAGTACGTTAATAGTAGATTAACTATTTTTTGCAGCTTTTATAACATAGGTGCTAAATTAAACTTAATAAACACTAGCATTATTTAGAAATATAGCCTTTTATATAAGCACTACTATAAAAAGCTTAACATAAGCTTTATTAATAATTACTAATTAACGTACTTTATAGGCGAGTCGCTCACACACCCGAGTCGCTTACTTTTGCTAAGACCCCACCCTAACAAACTCTATTATAGCCCATAACAACCTGCTCTAGCACTATATAGTACAGTACAGCCTAGAATATTATTTAGATACTACTTTTGCTTCTTGCTTACACATTTGCGTGTTATGCTTAGTCTAATTACACTATCTACAGCGCCTTTAGAATAGCTTACCTACTTTAGCTTACACCTGCTTTTTTACCTTCTTTTTATTACTGTGCACTTTAAACTTCTTTAAAGCTATTAAGTATAGGCCTTTTTAAATTATTAAGGTTTCTTTTACTTTAATTTACTTTTTTTTATATAATTTATATTATATAGTAGCCTTATTAGCTACTTAAAGCTTAGTAATTTTTTATTACACTAACACTAGCTTATATATAATTATTACTGCCTTTTTTAAGACTTTTTTAAACACCTTAACTATAAAAGTTAGTAAACTATTTATATACTTTTAAATCTTTATTTTTATAAGCATTAATTATAACTTAAGTTTTAAAGTATTACTTAAAGTTTACAACTACTAGGGCTTATTATATATAAGTAGTAGAAGTAATAAAGTGCATAACTTTACATTAAAGCTTATTATAACTTATTATAAGTTAAAAAAAACTAATCTAGCACTTTAAAACTTTTCTTAGATATTACTAAAAGTAATTATAGCATTATAAGCTACTTTAAAGCATAGTAAAAACTTTATTTTTATAATATAAGTAATCTAGTTATATATAAAGTTTTTAGCTTAGCGCTTATATACCTTCTTTAAAGAAGTAAAACAACCTACATTAAGTAGCTATAAAAAGTGTAATAAGTAAAAAAGTATGTAAATAGTAATAATCTTATTATTTTTATAGTATTACTAAAAATAAAGTAAGTTATAGCTCTTATAGCTATTAATAACTAGCAGATAGTAGCTACTAATAGTACACTTTTTTATATGCGCATTAAAGTGCTTTAACTAGTCTAGACTAAGCTAATTAGTAGTCTAGCTATGCTTAGAGATTATAATAACTTAATCTTAAAGTAGATTTTTTTTTATACTAGTTTAAAAAGTAGTTACTACTTTAAAAAATAATAAAAAGTAAAATAGCCTACTTTTTAGCATTAATGCTTTAGATAGCTGTTATTTACTTCTAGTTACTTAGCTAGACTATTTTTAGCTATTCTTATTTCTCTAAACTTATAATAACTGCTCTAGTAGATATCTAGCCTATTATAAACTTTATTTTATTAAAGTTATATATATTATTATTTTAAATGCTATACTTAGCTTTAATATTCTTTATAAGGTTAAACTAGCTTTAAATTACTATAAAAATTTTATAAAAAGCTTTTTTATAGTTATACTTACACTTAAACTTTACTTTAAGCTTTAAGTAATACTTAATAAATATATTAAGCTAGTTTATGCTAATATAGCCTATATTACACTTAGTGTGTAAAAAATTAGCTATATTAGCTATAGCTACTAGCTAGGGGGGAAATCCTTACACATCTAGCTTAAGTATATGCTAAATAATTACTTACTTTTTATTATTATCTAGCTTTTATAAGTTAGCTATATAATTAGCTTAAAAAAGTTGTTTAGTGTGTTAGTTACTTATTATTTTTTTAAAGGACTTTATAGATAGCTGCAGTGTGTTAGTTAAAAAGTGTTATATTTTATTTAAAAGCCTAAAGTGTAAGCTGCATCTAATATTTCTTTAACACATTTAAGTAGTGTTATTAAGAATGCATTAGTGTAGAAAAGGTAGTGTAGTAGGGTCTTAGTAAAAGTAAGTAACTTAAGTGTGTAAGCAACTTGCCTATGAAGTACGTTATAGTTAAAATTACTACATAATTTTTCTCTTATTTATATAAACAGCAAAGGTACTAATAAAAAAGTTAGCTTTTAAAGATTTTAGTTAGCTAATTTTTTAAGTTATTACTTAATTTTAAAGTATTTTTAGCTATAAGAAGCTAACTTTAAGATCTATTTTAAAAATAGTATATTTAAGTAGTTAAAAAGTAATAACAGTAGAATTTAGTTAGTACTTATTAAAAAGCTTTTAAAAGACTATAGTTTTAAAAAGACTATATATATACTTTACCTTACCTCTTATACTATCTAACTAATAAGTAATAATGTTAGAAAGAAAGCCCTTCTAGAGGAACTGCTTTAGAGACACCCTAAACCTGCTTTATAAGCCCCTAGGCCTAGTAGCAACATAGTGCAGAACATAAAGTACTTTTATTATTAAAGGCTACTCTAGTTAAAGAATTACATACTTAAGATTTAAAGTATTTTTAAAAGTATATTAAAATGTTTTTAAAGCTTCTATATCTTCTTAAAGCTATAGCTTATTACATGGTAGCTAGTATCTATAATAAAGGCTACTACTAGGGTACATAGCTTATAAGTGTTGCCTAAGTACTTTTTAATAATAGTAATAAGTATCTAAGCACAAATAATACTAACAACACTCTAGACTTTAAAAAACTTACATAGGTTCTCTTTAAGTTCTACTCTTAGTAGTACACTTTTAGTAAACATTATATAAATATTTTTAAGCTAAACAGTAAGCATAATTATACTATAAAAATTAAAAAAATTCTAAACTTTCCTATCTATAACCTCTTCTACTATAAACTAGATATCCTGCAGGAATACCTTAATATAGCCTAGAAGAAGAGTTAGATACACCTAAGCAGGTTACCTACAAGTGCTTCTATTCTTTTTATTCTAAAACGAAATAGAACACTGCAACTTTATATTAACTATTAAAGTTTTAATAAAATTATAATTAAAAACTAATACTTTATTTTACTTATAAGTAAGATGTTAGATTACTTATTAAAAGCTAAAGTTTTTATAAAGCTTAACTTTTATAACACCTACTATAGGCTTTGCATTAAAAAAGAAGATAAGTAAAAGACTACCTTTAAGACATAGTATAGGCATTTTAAGTACTTTATTGTGCTTTTTAGCCTAGCTAATGCTATAGCTACTTTTTAGTCCTATATCTGTAAAGATGGGATGGTAAGTAGCACTGATAGCACTGAGAGCAAGCTTTCGGAGAAAGATAGAAGTGTATTGTAAGAGAAACAAATCGCTGCCAAGCCTCGCTTGTTAGGATTCATGCTTATATACAAAGCACAGGTCATATGACCTCCAAACAGGTTAGGTGAGGCTATACTAGCCTGTTCTAGGACATCTAGCCTTACATTATCCCCTCTTATAGTAGTCCTATAGCTTAGAGAATAGAACAGATAATAATAAGCCTAAGTAGCATAATAAAGTGTTATATAATGCTTTAAAGGCTTACTTTTACTTATTTTAGTTAATTTTATAAAAGTTATTTAAAAACAACCTAAAGTTCTTAGGTAAAAGTAAAGTAAAAGTATAAAGTAAAAGTAAAAGTAAAATAGCAGTATATCTTACGCTAGTAAAGTAGTAGTTAGTACAGTATATATAAAGTCTAACTGTCCTAGAAGTCTATCTTCTCTACACCTCTGCCCTCTTTATAAGTTAGAATTTAGAAGGTTCTAAACTTTTTAAGGTAAGTATATTCTAAGCTACTCTAGCGTAATCTAGCGTAAAGAGGTGCTAATAAGCTTTAATAGTTTTATTTTACTTTACTTATGTCTACTTATTACTTAATTTACTCTTAGCTTCTTTTTTTATGCTTAACTTTACTAAATAACTTTAAAATAAACTTTTATAGCCTATTTTATTATAATCTAGCTATAGTTTCTTTTAAGAAAAATTAATTTACTTTTACTAATATAAACTTACACTTTAATCACTTTTATATTTAATATGTTAATAAAATGTCCTATAAGGGCATTATAGATAAGAGTAGTAGCTGTTATAGACTAATAAACAACAAGTTATGTTGTAGCATAAAAGAAAAACAATTAAGTACACTAAGTATGCTTATTACTTTAAATCTAGTAAGAAGTGCTTTAAAGTGTGTATTCTAGTTTCTTTTAGTATATTTATGTACACTCTATCTAGGCTAACCTTAGATAGCTCTCTGTCTTCTTTAAACCTAAATAATAAGCTTTTAAAGACACTATGCTTAATGTTTTAGCTTTTATTAATTTACTTAACCTTACTTAGTTAGCGCAGGCTAATATAATAGTTATGTTATAAGTAAATACTATTATTTAGTTTTTTTAGGCATAAGTCTTCTTATTATAGTATAATCTAGCTTAATTAGCCCTATTCTAGCTCTTAATAGTTTATAGTAAAATAAAATCCTATATAATAACTATCTATACACGCATAGTAGCGTTATAGGTAAAATTGCTAAGACTAGAGTTGTTTTTAAAAAGCGCGCCTACTTTAAAGCTAATATTACTAAGAAAAAAAGAAAAAGTGTAAAGCGCTTAAAAAAACTTTAATAAAAATAAAGCTATAATAACTTTATTTTAAAAAGTAAGTGTACACTATTTTTAACTATTCTAGCGCTACCTAGCATAATAGAAGAAATATAGTGTTAAAGGTGTCTATGTTACTAAAGCTAAGTAATATTATTATATTAATGCTACTAAAGCTGCTAATGCAATCTACTACGTCTTTAAAAAGCATAATAAAGCTAATAATATTAAAAATAAAGCTAGTTAGGATTAAACTTTAGCTAAAAAAAGGTAGCTAACTAGGTATAATAAGAAACATTTTAATAGTTGTTCTACTGTTATAAATTTACCTATAAAGGATCTCAATGTCTAATCTAGAACCCTAATAGCATAATCTAGTGTAATCTAGCGCATCTTATAGTAAAAATAGTGAAGAATGTATAGTATAGTGTAGTTTTAAGTTTTTTAGCTTAAGCTTTTTTCTTTTTTCTTTAATAAAGTTAAATACTTTTACATTATGTTTCTTAGACTTAAAGTGCAACTATTTTAGTAGTAATAAATTAATTTACTTTTAACTTACTTAAATTATAGCTTTTTGTAGAGGATAAAATAGCCTAGCAGTAGCTGTTTAGAAGATTAGATAAAGTGACTCTACTATCTAAGAGAGCTGAAGGCTCTCCTTATATACACCAAGCTTCGGAACATAATATCTCCAGATCCCGAGCCGCGTCCCAGGCTCTGAGCCCCAGCCAAGGCTCTTAGTATACGCGACACACCCCCCAGGCGAGCTGCTGCGCAGCTCATCTGCGTAGAGCGTTACCTTAGCTTGTTAGAGCAGCGCTAGGCGTTCATCCTGTGTTTGTGCTTGTTTCCCTAGGCAGCGCAGGTCACGTGCGTGCTGTAATTACTGCAACAGAGGTAAATAAATTCTCCTACTTCTTAAGCTTCTCTTCTATAAGTTTAACTAACATGCTATATATAAGTGAATGCTTTTAAAAGCTTTAAAAATAACTTTAAACTTATTTATAATCTCTACTAACATGCATCTATAGCTTAATAAAGCTAAAAGAGCTGCCTGCTTGCGTGCTGCTGCTCTGCAGGGCCGCTCTGCCTGCAAGCCCGCGCCCACTACCCCTCGTCGGCCCGCGCCACCCGGTCCGGTCTCGACTCCTCGCCGGCCTCCCCCTAGTGCGCTCCGCGCGCAGTCCTATCTAGGCTGCATAAAAAGTGCGCTTGCAGGGCGCTCTAGTAGAGAGTGCTATAATTCTGCTACTAGCAGTTTACGCTGCTTGCGCTGTTCCTTTAAGCACAGCTGCCTGCCCCTATAAGCCCTATAGCAGTGTGTAGAGTAATCTAGCTTTTAACTAATTTGCAGTCCCCCTGTTACTATTATGTACACATAGCGCCTTGTTGCAGCGCTTGTTGCAGAGGACAAGTAGGTAAGCTTCTTTACAGAGATTGTGTGTTATACCCTAAATTAGACTAACAGGCTCTAAGCTATATTCTAGCTTTAGCTAGTTATTTAAGCTTTACTTAAAAAAAAAAAAAAGTAAAGTGTTATCTCTCTTAAGCTCCTAGCGTGTTACTAGTGCGCTAAGGAACTCTTAGATAAGCTTATTAATCTTCTTATAGTTTAAGCGTTCTATGTTTCTGCGCATCTTATGTACTAAATCCCTGTTTAATCTCTATAGCATAGAGAAGTGTCTTTGCTAGTAAATAGCCCTTTGATTTTTAAGCAGTGTAAAGATGTCTTTACTATTAGTAATTAATAATTTTTTTTAGAAGCTTTTTTATATATCTTTAAAGTTAAGAAGCTGCTTAAAGTGCTTAAATTACTATTTTAGTAGGTGCTTTATAAGTCTATTTACTAGCATGTTGCTTATTTTAATATAGCGCACTTTAAAAAATCCTTTTATGTGCTTCTAGCATAGCCACATGTTCTAGATATTAATGTAGCGCAGGTAGGTAGTTATCTAGGCGTTTTTCTCTACTACTAGCTAGATTATCTACTAGCTGTTATAGTAAATCTGCTATAGTGTGCCTAGCTCTAAAGTAAGCTCTTTAAAGAAGTGTTTTAGAGCTAGTAATTTCTTTATAATATACACTAAAGTAAGCAGCTTAGCCTTTATTATAGATATAGTTACTGTTAGCTAAAAAGCTACTTTTTATAAAATTAGTTCTTTAAAAAGTAAAATAATATATTTATAGAATAATTATCTAGTCTCTATGTAATTAGTAAAAGATATATTTCTATATATAATAAGTTACACGCCTTCTAGTGCTCTATACTATATGCTTATATACTTTATATGGTACAGGTACATAATTGCTTAGTTTACTGCCTAGAAGTGCTGCTTTCTTAGGTTTATTAGGTAGTAGGAGAGCTAGAATGCTGTAAACGCTATATTAGAGCGCACTATAATTATAGTGTAAAGTGCTAATCTTACGCGCTTTTAGTATTTTTTAATTTTATGTTTTAATGCTAATCCCTAGTTGCTTATAAGCTCTTCTAATAGTAAAAAAGTTCTTACAAAGAGTATACTTTTTATAAAGTTAAACTTCTGTACTACTTTTTTAATATACATGTTGTGTACTATCTAGATTATTTTAGTCTTTTTATTTTTAATTATTTTAATTCTTAGAAACTATTTACATAGCTTTTAATTTTCAAGCTTATATATTTTTTTAATTATATTAAGTAATTAGTAAGCCTCTAACTTATTATTATAGTAATAAATATAAAGTATGTTATTTATATAAAGAAAAGTAAAATATAGTAATTATAGTTAAAAAATAAGCATAGTTTTTTTTAAATAAAATTACCTTAAGCTTTTAAAAAGCTTATAAGAGCTACTAGTACTATAAAATTAGCAAGTTGCGTAGTTTATATAGAGCTTAGAGAAGCTTAACGCACATGCTAGGCTTTATAAAGCCTTTTAAAAGCTTACATGTTACTTCTAGCTTACCTTTATAGTGCGTGTTTAAAAATATGCTTATAATATTATATTACCTAATTTTTAGGTTAAATTAAGCTGCTATTACTATTACTATTTAGAAAAATCTAGCTGTAAGAGTAGTAGTATAGGTTAACTAGAGCAAGTCCTTGCTCTAGAGATTACTATGTACATAAATGTAAGCTTTATATTTAGTAAAACACTTATCTTAGTTAAATTTATACATAAATACCTACTTTAGTAGAAGCAGCTTAGATATTACTTTAGTTTATATAATTTTTTTAAGTGCTTTTTTTAAGTAGAGTAGCTATCTTTTTTTATGCTATAATTTTAAAAAGATTTTTATATAAGTGCTTATATAAATCTTTTTATTTTAAAAGTTTCTTTAAGAGCTTATAAGCTCTTAGTTAAGGCTGTCTAAAGAAGGCAGCTATAAAAAACACTATATAAAGTGTTTTAAGCACTTTATTATTACAAGTAATAAATGCTTTAAATTAACTAGAGTAATATATCTACTACTTTTTTCTAAGAGTGATGTATATATACCTCTGCTTTCTACACCCTTAGGCTTACTTAGGTTATTAGAATCTTGCCTCTGTATTCTTTAGCTTATACATGTTGCTAGTCCTTAGCTTTTTTTATTATATACATGTTTAAAAGGTGCTTTACCTGCTTTAACTAAAGCTATAAAAAATAATATTTTAGTATAAAAAGTAAAGGTTAATTTTTTAACTAGTAAGTTAGCTATTTAACTTAATAAGCCTAGTAAATTTACTTTTTTAGTTAAGTGCACTTCCTAGAGATTACTAATATACTTATGCCTACTTTATATAAGGCGTGTTATAGAGCTATCTATAAGCTCTAGCTTAGAAGTTAGGTTTAAAGTAATAAGTGCTAACGTACTTCACAGGCGAGTTGCTTACACACCTAAGTCGCTTACTTTTGCTAAGACCCCACCCTAACAAACTCTATTATAGCCTATAACAACCCGCTCTAGCACTATATAGTACAGTACAGCCTAGAATATTATTTAGATACTACTTCTGCTTCTTGCTTACACATTTGCGCGTTATGCCTAGTCTAATTGCACTGTCTGCAGCGTCTTTAGAATAGCTTACTTACTTTAGCTTACACCTGCTTCTTTGCCTTCTTTTTATTACTGTGCGCTCTAAACTTTTTTAAAGCTATTAAGTGTAAGTGTTGAATAGGCTCCGACAGCTAGCTGCTTATAGTATAAGCACTTAAGTAGCAAGAGTAAGAGTGGTGTACAGTGTGCACAGCGTACAAGGTAGGTAAGGTAAGGGCAATATGTTTTTAGTTCTATTACTCTTTGTCTTTCCTTTATATAAAGAAAAAGGGGGATATCTAAATGTTTACACATAGAGGTTTACGCACAAGCATTATATAACATAGATATATAGTCCTGCTTGTGCGCAATTGCTTATATCTAAATTATAACACTGCTGCTATGTATAAACACTAGCAACTTTTCTTTTTATCTAAAAAGTTACCTTTTATATGTGTTACCTCTCTTCTGTCTATGTAAGTCTATTTAATTATATTCTACCTTTACTTTACTTTATTTATTAAGACTTGCCTTAGTAATGCTGTATATTAAAATAAGCTAGTTACACTATGTAAATAGCTTTATAAATAGTGTAAAGTGTTTTAGGCTATTATTATTTAGCCTTTATGCACTTGCCTTATAAGTAATTTAGTAGTGTATAAACTATTTTATATAGAGTTTTTATGCTAGAATAGTGTAGAATCTTTGCGTAGGCAGGTGTGTAAGAAGGTGTATATAATAAGGTTTTTTTTTTTTTTTTACTTTCTCTTCTTTATTTTTTACTTTTTAAGCTCTACTGTACTATTCTCTAGCTCTTTTCTCTTTTTATATAGTGCTAACAGTAACAGATACTCCCGCCTACACACACACACACACACACACACACAGAGAGAGAGAGAGAGATGTCTCTCTAGCCTTCCTCCTCTACCTCTAGCGCTGTTAGTGCGGGCGTCTTTAACGTCCTTGTGCAGTCTAGCAGCCTAGGGCGCATCTGTGTTACTTTTTTAACTAGTTTTACTACTAATTAGTAGTTTATTTAGCATTTTAGCATAAATATATAAATTTTTTAGCTTTTTTACTTTCTCTTTATATAAAATGCTAATTATAGATAGGCTAAGAAGTAGCATATAGCAGCTTTACTATTTTATAATATTAATATTATTTTGCTTACTAGCACTAATCTACAGCTATAGGCAGTAAAAGTTGTGCGTTATAAGAGGTACTTTTATATAGTTTTAGTTTAAAGTTATAGTTAAGTCTTAGTAACTTTATATACTTATTATTATAGCAGCACTACTAGTGCCTTTTTTTTTTATTAAGTGTTATATGTTAGCTAACTTCTAGGCTAATGCCTACGCTTTATGCATATAGTAGAGCTGTAGTCTGCATTATAACTACTATATGTAAGAGGTGGTAGCTTTTTTTCTTCTATATACTAGACAAATAAACTATCTTTTTTACATATCCTTCTCTTCTAATCTTAGAATAAGAAAAATAAGTGTGTATAATAAAAAAAAATAAAAAAGATAAGCTTTATATAAAAGTGTTATTAGTCTAGTTAGTTTAGAGCATCTTTGCACATAGAATCTAGCTAGTTTATAAATGCTTTTATTTAGACAGAGAGGCAGTTAGTTAGAACTAATAATTAAAAAGCCTAGTTTAGTGTTTTTTTATACATATATTTACTAAGTTATTTTTACTATTAATCTACTTTATCTTAGTAATTTCTCTTTTTTTATATAATTTATAAAGTAATATAATGTTAATTATAAGTTACTTTTTACTAGTAGTGCCTAGCTTAATAAAGTAATTATATAAAGACTTTAAATTTATGTAGATTACTACTAAAATTAGTAGCAGTTTAAGCGTTTATATAATTTACTATAAAGTTATACTAAAAGTAATTATATTATTAAACTTTTTAACTATTTTATATAGTTTACTAGTAAGAACACTTCTAGTTACTTTTTTATACTTAGTAGAATTTTAGTGTATAATATTACCTAGTATTTTAAAGTAGTTACTTTACTTTATATAGTCTTTATTACTTAATATAATTAAGAATTTTAGCTGTAAGCTAAAGTTCTTATTATTAGTAAATAATTTATTTATAAAGATAAACAGCTTTACATAATTAAGTTATAATAGTAGAAAGGTAAAACTACGCTTACTATTATCTATCTACTATTAAATTTATATGTTAAGTGTGTTAATATTATTATGTAAAAAGTCTATAGTTTGTGCAGTAATAAAAAGGTTAAATGCTGCCTCTAGTTAACATATAGATGCAATATATACCTTTTTTACACATTACTTAACATATTATTATGCAGCATCTTTATTTTTTAAGTTAATTATATAAAAGTAGCTTACTTATTTTTTCTAAGTAAAAACTACTATGTTGTGTGTAAGTTTAATCTTTTTACTATTAAACTTAATAAGTTGCTTCTTTGCTAAAATAGTTTTACCTTTTATGTAAAACTTTACTTTTTATAGTTTTTTCTCTTTTCTTTGCGCAAAATTCTTTATTATAATGCCTAAAGTGTTATATAAATGCTTCTAGTTATGTCTAGGGCCTATGTTATACATATAGTGCATATTTGCCTAACCTTTTAGGATATCTAGAAAGATGTCTATGTACTAAGTTTTCTAGATATCTAGCTATTAACATAGATTAATAAAAATTCTTATTTTATTTATAAAAATGTTATATAGTTAACTTATATAGTTATTATTTTTCTTATACTTTTTAAAATTATATAATTTTATCTGCTAAAAGTTTTTCTTTAGCAGTTTCCCTCTAGAGTAGAAGTTTATACAGGTTGTAATGTAGTATAGATTGTGCAGGTAGTATTAGTAGTGCATACACTACTGCAGGCGGTGGTGTGTACGATTAAGGGTGTGGAGCAGGCGTTAGGTAGGGTGGCATGTATTGTTTGTACAGTAATTAGTATAGTGCTAGCTAAAGTGTAAGAGTAGGTAATGCTAGTATGTTTAGTGTTAATAGCAGCATTATGTTTAGTCTGCTTCTATGTAGAGCTTTATATAGTAATAAAAGTTATGTATAAAGCCTTTTTAGTGCAATTACTTTTTTTTATGCTATATTATACAGCTTTTAGGCTTAGGTACCTTTAGTGCCTAGCTGTAGTGTAATTCCTTTGTCTTTTAGCACTTATATAAGCTTTTTTTTAAATATGTAGCTAAGTACTAAAAAGTCTTATAGTGTCTATTTTTTAAAATTTTTTATATATAAACTTAGAAAAGTAGCGCCCTTCTAAGTTATTATACATAGATTAGTAATTATATAACTTATATATAATTAAGTCTATAAGCTTATTAGAGCCTCTAACATGTTAATCTTATTATTCTAGTACTCTAGGCTAGTCTTATTCTATAGTGTTGCCTCTAATATCTCTATGTCTTTTATAAGTTATTTATATAATAGAAATTATTCCTTATTCTTTTTATTATTATGCAGAGTTATTAGTTGCTAATAGGATTTTATTATAATAGTATAATTAATTACTTTTCTAGTAGATTACGCAGGTACTGCTGTTATCTAGCTGCTAGGTTGTGCAGCTTTAATAGCTTTAGTGTGCGCCTTACACTATCTCCTTCTTACTTTGTACAGTAGCAGAGCTTGCTGTATAATG
>NW_022985200.1:94153-110494 GCF_010093535.1 Lindgomyces ingoldianus
TACTATCCTAAGGGATAGGTAACTAAACAAAGTACCTTACAGGGTGTAGGTGCTTTATTATTACTCTTCCTAAGGGATAAGTAACAAAACAAAGTACCTTATAGAGCGTAGGTACTCTATTATTACTTTTGCTAATTTGTAGTTAATTAAATTAACTACTAATTAGTGTTAAATAGGCTCTAATAGCTAGCTGCTTATAGTATAAGCACTTAAGTAGCAAAAGTAAGAGTAGTGTACAGTGTGCACAGCGTATAAGGTAGGTAAGGTAAGGGCAACATGTTTCTAGTTTTATTGCTCTTTGTCTTTTCTTTGTACAGAGGAAAAGGGGGATATCTAGATGTTCGCGCACAGAGGTTCGCGCACGAGCATTATGTGACATAGATACGTGGTCCTGCTCGTGCGCGATCGCTTGTATCCAGATCGTGACGCTGCTGCTGCGTACAGACAGTAAGCCTTTTTAAATTATTAAAGTTTTTTCTGCTTTAATCTACTTTTTTTTATATAATTTATATTATATAGCAGCTTTATTAGCTGCTTAAAGCTTAGTACTTTCTTATTATGCTAACACTAGCTTATGTGTAATTATTACTACCTCTTTTAAAACTTTTTTAAACATTTTAACTATAAAAGTTAGTAAACTATTTATATGCTTTTAAATTTTTATTTTTATAAGCATTAATTATAACTTAAGTTTTAAAGTATTACTTAAAGTTTATAACTGCTAGAGCATATTATATATAAGTAGTAACGTACCTAACGGGTTGGCCGGCCACACGGGTTGGCCGGCCACTTTTGCTAAGCCCCCACTAAAACCACTCTATTCTCTCGCAAAACAGCCCACTTTAGCCCTGTATAAAGTAATACAACATAAGATATTATTTAGAGTCTACTTCTACTACTTACTTACACATACGCAAGTTATGCCTAGTCTAATTGCACTACTTGCATTACCTTTAACTTAGCTTACCTTCTTTAGCGCACACCTGCGTCTTTAGCTTCTTTCTATTACTACGCGCTCTAAACTCCTTTAGAGCAGTTAGATAAGCTCTATTCTTAACTATTAAGGTCTTTTCTGCCTAAATCTGCTTTCTTTTATGTAATCTACATTATATAGCAGCCTTATTTACTGCTTAAAGCTCTATAATTTTATAGCCTACTTTATTATGTTAATGCTCTAGATAACTATTATCTACTTTTTATTACCTTACTATATTACCTTTAGCTGTCTTTATCTCTTTAAAGCTATAACAACTGCTCTAGTTAATATCTAGCCTATTATAAAGCCTAACTTATTAAAGTTATACCTATTTTAATCCTAGATACTATACTTAGCTTTTATGTTAGCTACTAGGCAAAACTAGCCTTAGATAACTTCTAGATTCTTAGAAAGCGCTCTCTTATAATTATACTTATAATTAAACTTTATTATAAACTTAGGGCAGTGCTTAACCTACATACTAGTCTAGTTTAAGCTAACCTAGCCTAGATTACGCTCTGCAGGTAAGGAATTAGCTATATTAGCTACAGCTGTAAGCCTAAGGGGAAATCTATATGTAATAAGCTTAAGTATGTACTTAACAACAACTTTTTTTTAAGCTTAGTTAGATTCCTTAATTTAGGCTAGCATTCTGCTTATAAAGGCTGTCTAGCGCGTTAATTGCTTAGTGTTGTGTAAGAGACATTATAGATAGCTGCAGTGTGTTATAAGAAGAGTTTTAAGTCTTATTTAAAAGCTTAAAGAGTAAGCTGTATCTAACATTCTTTAGAAGATTTAATCTAGTGTTGTTGTTAAAGCATTATGTAGATAGGTAGAGTTTAGTAGGGGCTTAGCAAAAGTGGCCGGCCAACCCGTGTGGCCGGCTAACCTGTTAGGTACGTTAGTAGTAATAAAGTGCATAACTTTATATTAAAGCCTATTATAACTTATTATAAGTTAAAAGGAACTAATTTAGCGTCTTAGAACTCTTTTTAAATATTACTAAAAGTAATTATAGCATTATAAGCTGCTTTAAAGCATAGTAGAAACTTTATTTTTATAATATAAGTAATCTAGTTATATATAAAGTTTTTAGCTTAGCGCTTATATACTTTTTTAAAAAAAGTAAAACAACCTATATTAAGTAGCTATAAAAAGTGTAATAAGTAAAAAAGTATATAAATAGTAATAATCTTATTATCTTTAACGTACTTTATAGGCGAGTTGCTCACACACCTAAGTTGCTTACTTTTGCCAAGACCCTACTAAACTACTCTTTCTACACTAATGCATTCCCCATAACACTACTTAGACGCGCTAAAAGAACGTTAGATACAGCTTACACTCTAAGCTTTTAAATAAAACATAAAACTCTTAAAGAAATATGCTATAGCTATGTGCAGAGTTTTATAAAAAATAATACATAACTACAGCGCTAGATAACCTTTATAAGCTAATTCTACAGCTAAATTATAAAGGCTAAGCAATAAAAAAAAGTAGGTAATTATTAAGACTATACTTAAGCTATATACGCAAGGAATTTCCTCTTAGATAGCATTTATAGCTAATATAGCTAATTTTTTACGCGCTAAGTATAATCTAGGCTATATTTGCATAAACTAGCCTAGTATGTTTATAAAGTGTTATTTAGAGCTTAAAGTAACATTTAAGTGTAAGTATAACTATAAAAAAGCTTTTTATAAGAGTCTTAGAGTAATTTAGAGCAGGTTTAGCCTTATAAAGAATATTAAAGCTAAGTATAGCATCTAGAATAATAACATGTACAACTTTAGTAAAATAAGGTTTATAATTAGCTAGATATCTTTTAACTATACTTACACTTAAAACTTTACTTTAAGCTATAAATAACGCTTTATAAACATACTAGGCTAGTTTATATAAACATAGCCTAGATTACGCTTAGCGTGTAAAGAATTAGCTATATTAGCTATAAATGCTATCTAAGAGGAAATTCCTTACGCATATAGCTTAAGTATAGTCTTAATAATTACCTACTTTTTTTTATTACCTAGCCTTTATAATTTAGCTGTAGAATTAGCTTATAAAGGTTATTTAGCGCTATAGTTATTTATTATCTTTTATAGAACTTTATATATAGCTATAGCACATTTTTTTAAAAGTTTTATGTTTTATTTAAAAGCTTAGAGTATAAGCTATATCTAACATTCTTTTAGCACATCTAAGTAGTGTTATAGGGAATGCATTAGTGTAGGAAGGGTAGTTTAGTAGGGTCTTGGCAAAAGTAAGCAACTTAGGTGTGTAAGCAACTCGCCTATAAAGTACGTTATAGTATTACTAAAAATAAAGTTAGTTATAGCTTTTATAGCTATTAATAACTAGCAGATAGTAGCTGCTAACAGTACACTTCTTTATATGCGCGTTAAAGTGCTTTAACTAGTCTAGACTAAGCTAATTAGTAGTCTAGCTACACTTAAAAATTATAATAACTTAATTTTAAAGTAGATTTTTCTTTTTATACTAGTTTAAAAAGTAGTTGCTACTCTAAAAAATAATAATAAGTAGAATAGCCTACTTTTTAGCATTAATGCCTTAAATAGCTATTGTCTACTCCTAGTTACCTAGCTAAACTACTTTTAGCTGTTCTTATCTCTTTACACTTAACGTACTTCATGGGCGAGTTGCTCACACACCTAAGTTGCTTACTTTTACTAAGACCCTACTAAACTACTCTTTCTACACTAATGCATTCCCTATAACACTACTTAGACGCGCTAAAAGAATGTTAGATATAGCTTACACTCTAAGCTTTTAAATAAGACATAAAACTTTTAAAAAAATGTGCTATAGCTATATATAAAGTTTTATAAAAAATAATAAATAACTATAGCGCTAAATAACCTTTATAAGCTAATTCTACAGCTAAATTATAAAGGCTAGGTAATAAAAAAAAGTAAGTAATTATTAAGACTATACTTAAGCTATATACATAAGAAATTTCCCCTTAGATAGCATTTATAGCTAATATAGCTAATTCTTTGCGCGCTAAGCGTAATCTAGGCTATGTTTGCATAAACTAGCTTAGTATATTTATAAAGTGTTATTTAAAGCTTAAAGTAAAGTTTTAAGTATAAGTATAGTTAAAAGATATCTAGCTAATTATAAACCTTATCTTGCTAAAGTTGTACGTGTTATTATTTTAGATGCTATACTTAGCTTTAATATTCTTTATAAGGCTAAACCTGCTCTAAATTACTCTAAAACTCTTATAAAAAGCTTTTTTATAGTTATACTTACGCTTAAACATTACTTTAAGCTCTAAATAACACTTTATAAACATACTAGGCTAGTTTATATAAACATAGCCTAGATTACGCTTAGTGTGTAAAGAATTAGCTATATTAGCTATAAATGCTATCTAAGAGGAAATTCCTTGCGCATATAGCTTAAGTATAGTCTTAAAAATCACCTGCTTCTTTTTATTACTTAGCCTTTATAATTTAGCTGTAGAATTAGCTTATAAAGGTTATTTAGCGCTATAGTTATTTATTATCTTTTATAAAACTTTACATATAGCTATAGCATATTTCTTTAAGAGTTTTATGTCTTATTTAAAAGCTTAGAGTGTAAGCTGTATCTAATATTCTTTTAGCTTGTCTAAGTAGTGTTGTGGGGAATGCATTAGTGTAGAAAGGGTAGTTTAGTAGGGTCTTAGCAAAAGTAAGCAACTCAGGTGTGTGAGCAACTCGCCTATGAAGTACGTTATAATAACTGCTCTAGTAGATATTTAGCCTATTATAAACTTTGTTTTATTAAAGTTATATATATTATTATTCTAGATGCTATACTTAGCTTTAATATTTTTTATAAAGTTAAACTAGCTTTAAATTACTATAAAATCTTTATAAAAAGCTTTTTTATAGTTATACTTACACTTAAACTTTACTTTAAGCTTTAAGTAATACTTAATAAATATATTAAGCTAGTTTATGCTAACATAGCTTATATTATGCTTAGTGTATAAAAAATTAGCTATATTAGCTATAGCTGCTAGCTAGAGGGGAAATTTTTGTGTATTTAGCTTAAGTATGTGCTAAATAATTACCTACTTTTTATTATTATTTAGCTTTTATAAGTTAGCTATATAATTAGCTTAAAAAAGTTATTTAGTATGTTAGTTACTTATTATCTTTTAAAGAACCTTATAAATAGCTGCAGCATGTTACTTAAAAAGTGTTACATCTTATTTAAAAGCCTAGAGTGTAAGCTGCATCTAATGTTTCTTTAACACATCTAAGTAGTGTTGTTAAGAATGCATTAGTGTAAGAAAAGTAGTGTAGTAGAGTCTTAGTAAAAGTAAGCAACTTAGGTGTGTAAGCAACTTGCCTGTAAAGTACATTATATGTTTATTAGATTTTTATCTAGGACAAGTGTAAAAGCATAAGGTTTAAGTAAAGCGTCTTAATGCAAACTTCTTTAGAAAATAGAAGGGATAAGAGCTTAAATTAGCCTGCTCCTCCTAAGGGTAGCAGTTAAAGTAAGTGCCTAGGCTTAATTAGGATAGTAGCTTACACATGCTATTTCTAACATTGCGTAGAGAATGCAGTTGTTATTAAAGACAGTTAGCCTAAATTAGATATTAATACTAACAACAAGAGTTGCCTATAGGAAGATAACATAGGTACATAGATAGATAATTAACTTAAGGTCTTAGGTATCTTAACATAAGAGTGTTATAATAGAGAATATCCTACTAGTACAGAGGATACTATTAACTTAGAGGTGGTTAATAGAGCAGGAACTTAAACTAGTAGGCACTAGCATTATAAACCTACGTTAACGCTGCTAACTAGCTTGTTAATAATAAATATTAAACAGCTAACACTTAAGGCTAGCAGCTATAGTTTTCTAAAAGCTACAGCACTTTAGCCGCAGCAACTAATGCAGAAGAAGGCAGAGAGGTAAGGTAAGCATACGCTATTAGAAGTGTATTTATTTTATTTAATAGTAGTAAAGAAAATTCTTTATGCTTATAAGTAGTAGTAGCAGAACTAATACTAATAATAATAACAACAGCGGCAATCACACAACATAGTTCACGCGCAAGCAGAAACGCTCTCTGCTAGCTAAGCGGCACAGTTAAATGTTAAATACAACATTAAAGCAGCGCCTTAAGCACGCTGCACACTTAGTAATGCAACAAAAGCTATTTTTATCCTTTAGCAGGCTGCTCTCTAACTGTCCTTTAGCCTTAAAACCTCTTTTAGCAGTGCAGTACAGCAGTTACAATACTAAGATATACTCTAGTAATAATAGGAGTAACAACAGCAGCAAAGAAAGCAGTAATTATAGCTACTATTTTAGAAGTAATAAGCAACTAAAGCTAATCTAACGCTCTTATTGCTTGCGTAGACACAAGCAGAAGCGCAATTACAGAAGTGCAGATAAAAGTAATAAATATAAGGTAGAATAAATCCTCTAAGCCTGCGTCTATTGCAGAAAGCTATAGTACTGTGCAAAATAGCTTAGATATAAGGACAACCCAAAGTAGTATAATGCATCTAACTTTAAAAATAGCCTGTATAAGCTTTGTAATTTTTACAGGGCTAATCCTACCTACCTAGGGCCTCTAAAAAGGCTTAGGGAGTGGGTATAGTGTTAGAAGGAGGACAGAGATGTGAATAATTATCTTAATAATAACAAGCCTAAGAGATTACACATAGGAGGCAGAACATTGCAAGGATGGCGTACAGCATCTAGTTAAGAGGTTAAGCTAAGTTAGGTAGAAGACAGTTAGCTTAGCCAGAGAGTATAGCTAGTTGTATAACAGGAAATCTAGACATATAGGGCGTGTACTAGTTTAGCTCTTTATAATTATTCTATCTATTCTTTTTTATAAACCTCTGCCTTTGCGACTACTCTTCTCTCTGCTAAGTTGTTGCGCTGCTTACTAGAGAACCTTACAAAGCGGCTATAGCGATGGATTTGTGACTATCCCTGGCGGCACTAGATTCACCTGTATTGCGTTGCATTGCTTTTGTTAAATCTAGTGTGATTGCCTTGTATGCAACTTAGTCTCTATAGTAGTTAGACTAGAATACGTTTTTAGATGCAACAGGCTAAAGAAAAGGACAGAAATGTTTAGCTTTCCTTACCTTAGCCCTGCTAACAGGACTGTGGCAAATTAGACTAATAAGCACGTGAACAAAACAGATCCTATTTATAAGATTTTAGAAGTGGGATTACAATAATCTGCTTTGTAACAGGGATTGTGGAGTTCTAAAACTCCTATGACAAACCCATCTAGCATATTACAAACCCTACCCCTAGCACTTACTGTACGTTATTACTCTCTATAGGTTAGTTTCCACACGCAGTGACCAATCTTCTCCGGTATGCTATTAACTTCTAAGACTATTAACAGTCGCGATCGCTCCCCCCTCCCAGCCTTTGAAGTGCCTCGCTGTTCCTATCTGAACTTGACCAGACCTGTTGTCTAAACTTGACTAGACCTGTTGTTTGTTCTAAGTATTCTTCCTAAAGTCTTTAAAGTTAAGCAAGGAGCTTATAAAGAAAATAAAGACATTGCATCTGTTTAAGACTACTTAGCTGTCTACAGACGCCCCAACACAGGTGGCCCTGTCGTACAAAGGAGACATGGAAGGTGGAGAGAAGCAAAGAGGCGAGAGAGCACTAGCATTGGCATCGACTGGGTCTCGTTGAGAGATACGGACAGTCTATGCGCCTTGGCCTCATCGCAACAGCGAGAGGATGCAAAAATACTAGACAACATTAAAGATGTATACATAAGGGACCCTAGGTCTATACAATGCGTGGTGAGAGGGGAGCCCAATTGTTAGTAGTAATGGCTAGCCTCGGAGTAGAGCTGCATCAACGATACGAGGTACTGCTCAGGTGTACGGAGCCGAGGTGTGGGAGAGGCCGCTTCAGAGGAGGCCTGGCCGACGGTGCTGTGGAACGACGCAAGATAAGAAGGTGGCTTGATACAGTGACTAAAGCGATAGGAAAGATACCTGATAGATAGTCTCTATTGAAAGAAATGCTAGATCATAATCCTAAGACTAGAATCGCGGCCAGAGAATTAATGCAAAGGTTACAGAAGATAATAGTGATGGAGAAAATCCGAACGACGAGCCCTTTTAGAGGCATAAATATAGAGCATTGTGACGTCCCGAGCCGGGACGCCTGCATTAACGTCTATCCCTGCGTCACGCAAATCCCGCCGTGCCGCAAATTCTGAGGGGTACTTCGACATTAATAACGTACAATTCGACGCACGTGATGTTGTTTACTACGTTATTATGAAGTTATGTTCTACAGTATCTTTTGCAGATGTAGCGCGCTCTTGATACAAAAATTACGATGGCGCTACCGTTTTCGTGCTCATCCGGAAAGAGCCTCTCTAAGAGAGCAAATAATGCCATCACTGCGAAAGTGTCTGAGCCAAAGCCCTGTTAGTTCTTACACTTCTGTATACTCTTATACAAGTTGAAAATACTTTTGGTAAGGCCAAAAAGTCAATGCAAGATCTGAGGCAAGTGTGGTGCTCGGATTCATGCCTGATCGCCACCCTAGTCGGTACTTCTCCGGGAAAACCCATCCGTATATGGCTAGTCTGACACAGTCTCCGGCTCTGTGTGTTACGATCTGACGTAATTTTCGTGGTGTCATCTGTCACGCCAAGCTGTGGCTCCGAGGGACTGTGGCTGGTCATCTCAGCCAAAGACTTCGGACACGTGATACGTCAGCATCATTTTCATGGCTGATGACAACGCTTGGGTTGCTCGCTCGGTTATAACTACGTTATCTGTAATTCAAGCCACGACTGTTAGAGCTTTTTGAAATTACATCGAAGGAAGCAATATAAACATGATTGTCTGAATTTCCTCTGTGCATACTGTTAGATGTCATTAAGATAATTGGAAATTGTTTCCTACAGTTCTTTAAGTGCCCCATTCACGAAGGAACTCGTTTCCTACGATTTGTTGCCTATAACCCAAACTCAGTGAAGAGTGACTAAGTTAAATTAACCCCCCAAGGAAACGTGTTCCTGTTTGTATAGTGCAACAAGTTTAGTTAAACATTAATAGTATATCTACAGCAACATTTGTATAGCTAATTTAGCAGCTTAGCAAGATTTTTGCTAGCAGGGGGGGCTATGGGCTCATCAACTTCCAGTATCCACCCATGTCCATTGCCTACCCTCTATGGGCGATATCTACGCCGCTACATGTGCAAATAGCCTGATTTTTAGTCTTATAATAGCTGCTAGGCTGCTCTAGCTTTAAAGCGCTGCAGAGCTGCATTATAATTGCTATTACGTTGCTAGGAACGCACTGTATGGCTGCTAGGTACCTCTTTATAAATGTTACAGTGTAACAGAAGTATACTGTGCTTGCACAGTATTCTAATAATGCAGCAAATTGCAGAATAATGTATTAAATTACAACAAAAAGCAGCAAATTACAGAATAATGCAGTAAATTATAAAAAGATATAGCAAATTACAAAATAATATAGTAAATTACAACAAAACACAGTAAATTATAGAATAATGCAGTAAATTGCAACAAAACGCAGCATATTGCAGAATAATGCAGCAAATTACAACAAGACGCAGTAAATTGCAGAATAATGCAGTAAATTACAACAAAACACAGTAAATTACAGAATAATGCAGTAAATTGTAATAAGACACAGCATATTATAAAATAATACAGCAAATTGCAACAAGACGCAGTAAATTATAGAACAATATAAAATAAAATTTTTACTTAGTAGCTATAACTATCTAAACACTAATTAATTAACTCTTATAATAATAACTATATATAATACTAGGACTATAAAACTAGAGGTAATTGCTTTTCTTCTAAGCAACTCTAAAATGCTTGCAGAGCTAGTCTAGCAAGACCCTCTGCTACTGCTGCTGCTAGCTTACTTACTACATAGCTACCTCCTTACTAGTCCTTTATACTTACATAATACGCCTAATTTTCTTAATAACCTTAAGCTGTAAAGAGTACTACTATAGCTTACTTTAATAACCTAACCTCTACTTATTCCTCTAGCGCCTGTCTAGCTTAGCAATAAAAGGCTAGCCCTATAGGCCTACTATTTATTTGCGCTAAAGATCCTCTATAGTTCTTACAGCGCAGCACATGTAATGCTTTAGTGTAGGCTCTAGCTTAGGCGCTAGCTTAAGCGCTGCTAGCAGCAGTAATAGGCTAGGCAAGCGCGCAGACAGCGTAGGCGCGAGGCTAGCCTGGGCAGAGGTATACCTGCTTAAATCTACGTCTGCTAGCAACAGCAGCGCAGCTGCTGTGTGCCTAAGTAGAGGTAGTAGCAGCAGCAGACTGCTCTGCGCCTGTAATGCCTCTAGGCAGAATATAAAGCTGCTAGATATAAGCACCTGCAGCTACTAAAACTATAATCTTTATAGCTTACACATATAATTAAGCTTTTTCTTAAGCTCTCTTTTAAGCTTCTTTATTTACTACTTATTTTAGGCATTTAGCGCTTAGAGCTAGTTAGTAAGTAAAAGTATTACCTAGTATAGAACTAATAGCTAACTAGAAGCTGCCTCTGTGTTAAAAGACACATTAATGTCCTAAGTAAAGGCAGCGTACGCCTTGTGCTAGAACACTAGGTGGCTCTACATAAGGTAGCTAGAGAAGCGCTAGCGCAGTGCAACTAAGTCCTAAAAGATTACCTCTCTAAGGTAAAGCAGTAGGCTTATAAGGCCTTTTATAGCTAGGTTATTAATCTAGCTAGCGTGTAAGCTAAAGTAGCCCTTCTACACATTAAGCTCTAGCTAGATAAGAGACAAGAGCTTATCTAAAAGCATAATAGCTATGTAAGGGATCTTAAAGTAGCTTATCTATAGCAGATAGCTAGCTATAGACCTTATAAACTTTTATAGTAGTAAGTTAAAGTAGCAGCTAACTATTTACTTTTAATTTTATTTACTTACTTACTAAATTTAATTCTTACTAACTTTTTTAAGCTCTACTAGCTTAGCTACTTTACTACATAAAAAGTAAGTTTTTTTTTAAAATAAAATTCTAGTGTAACTGTACACCTTTGCAACTTAGTTGTGCTAGAAGTTGTAGAAGAAGGCTGCTGTATAATTACCTATGCTAGCCTTAATTAGCTATATGTAGTACTAGGCTAAGTACTTACTAAAGTTAAAAAAAAGCTTATTACCTAAGTCCTAGTAATAAAGCAGGTAGAAGGCTAAGCTGCTAAGCATGTAAAAAATTAGCTTTTTATGCTATAGTGCACCTATTATTTTAAGCTAGCTATGCTAGTTCTACTTACTTACATAGGTAGTAAATATTAAGGGCATATAGCGCATAGAGCCTTTTTTTTTAAACTTAAAAGTAAACAGGTCTAAGATCTTTATAGAATAGTAGTTACCTTTACACATAAGCATGTAGTAGCCTAGCATAAGATTAACTAGTGTATAGAAGTAACATTCTACTATTACTAAGGATAAGCTTACATCTGCGCTATGTGTTTATAGCTTACTATAAAGCTGCTTAAACTTATTCTTAGTGTAGCTATTAAGTAGCGTGTTTTTACTTTTATTAGCATACTGCTTTTAATCTTACTAGGCATCTCTATGCTATAGAGACCTAAGGTACTTTTTTATGCTATTTATATATAGTAATAAGTAGCTATTTATGCCTAGCGCTTTCTACTTTTACTAGAGGTTAGTAATAGCTATAATATAAGTGTAAACTAAGTGCTAGGTAAAACATATTTTATTTTAAAAAATGTTACTTTTTACTTTATAAAACCTAGTTTTTAAGGGCTAGTTTATAACTTTTTTAACTAAAAAAAGCAGCAGCTTTTTTTTATAATAGTGCTACTATTATAGTACTGCTTTCTCTTATAGAACGCCTAGACATAAGAGTTAGCATAGACATAGACACATAAATAAGTAAGTAAGTAAGTAAGAATACTACTTTAAATTTTTTTTACTTTAAAATATAAACCTAGTGCATATTCTCTAGCTACTGCTTATAAATTATAGCTAAAATATAGTGCGCATTAGTGTATAGCTTAGTGTTATTTATAATGTTAACATTTACACACTTATAACATGCTTTATGCTATAGACTTATGCTTTCTTACCTTACCTTACTTTTACCCCTAAGTAAGTGTGTATAGTAAAGAAAAGTATATATAGTAGTAAGTAGTGCACACTAAAGCTTAAGCTTAGAATAAAAGTAAGAGCAGGGCCTAGCCTGCCCTAGGGCCTCTCTATCTATACATATATATATGTGTGTGTGTGTGTGTGTGTGTGTAGTACAGGAGCCATCAGCGGCGGGCTCAGCAGGCGGCCGGTGCAGTAGGAGATGTCCACCGCACAGGCGCGAGAGCCGGGTGGACATCTGCAGACGCCTGCAGGAGGTAATTAGTTAAAAAGCAAAACAGTAACTTAGCTAAAGCTTAGTATAGCCTTAAATACTAATAGTATATTTATAGTAATATTTATATAGCTAATTTAGTAGCTTAGTAAGATTTTTACTAGTAAAGAAAGCTATGCACTTATTAACTTCTAGTATCTACCTATGTTTATTGCCTACCCTTTATAGGCAATATTTACGCTGCTACATATGCAAATAGCTTAATTTTTAGTCTTATAATAGCTGCTAGGCTGCTCTAGCTTTAAAGCGCTGTAGAGCTGCATTATAATTGCTATTATGTTGCTAGGAACGCACTATATAGCTGCTAAGTACCTCTTTATAAATATTACAGTGTAACAGAAGTATACTGTGCTTATATAGTATTCTAATAATGCAGTAAATTATAGAATAATGTATTAAATTATAACAAAAAGTAGTAAATTATAAAATAATGTAGTAAATTATAAAAAAAAATAGTAAATTATAAAATAATATAGTAAATTATAATAAAACACAGTAAATTACAGAATAATATAGTAAATTATAATAAAACATAGCATATTATAGAATAATATAGTAAATTATAATAAGACACAGTAAATTATAGAATAATGTAGTAAATTATAATAAAACATAGTAAATTATAAAACAATATAGTAAATTATAATAAGACGCAGCATATTATAGAATAATGCAGTAAATTATAACAAAACGCAGTAAATTATAAAATAATATAAAATAAAATTTCTATAGCTATAACTATCTAAACACTAATTAATTAACTCTTATAATAATAACTATATATAATACTAGAACTATAAAACTAGAGGTAATTACTTTTCTTTTAAGTAACTCTAAGATGCTTGTAGAGCTAGTCTAGTAAAACCCTCTGCTACTGCTACTACTAGCTTACTTACTATATAGCTCCTTTTTTACTAGTCTTTTACACTTATATAATGCGCTTAATTTTCTTAATAACTTTAAGCTATAGAGAGTACTACTATAGCTTACTTTAATAACTTAACCTTTACTTATTTCTCTAGCGCCTGTCTAGCTTAGTAATAAAAGGCTAGCTTTATAAGCCTACTATTTATTTACGCTAAAGATCCTTTATAGTCTTTATAGCGTAGCACATGTAATGCTTTAGTGTAGGTTCTAGCTTAGGCGCTAGCTTAAGCGCTACTAGCAGCAGCAATAGGCTAGGCAAGCGCGCAGACAGCGTAGGCGCGAGGCTAGCCTAGGCAGAGGTATACCTGCTTAAATCTACGTCTGCCAGCAACAGCAGCGCAGCTGCTGTGTGCCTAAGTGGAGGTAGTAGCAGCAGCAGACTGCCCTGCGCCTGCAATGCCTCTAGGCAGAACATAAGGCTGCTAGATGTAAGCACTTATAGCTACTAAAACTATAATCTTTATAGCTTACACATGTAATTAAGCTTTTTTTTAAGCTTTTTTTTAAGCTTTTTTTTAAACTTTTTTATTTACTGCTTATTTTAAGCATCTAGTGCTTAGAGCTAGTTAGTAAGTAAAAGTATTACCTAGTATAAAACTAACAGCTAACTAGAAGCTGCCTTTGCGTTAAGAGACACATTAATGTTCTAAGTAAAAGCAGTGTATGCTCTGTGCTAGAACACTAAGTAGCTCTACATAAAGTAGCTAAAAAAGCGCTAGCGCAGCGTAACTAAGTTCTAGAGAATTACCTTTTTAAAGTAAAGTAGTAGGCTTATAAGGCCCTTTATAGCTAAGTTATTAATCTAGCTAGCATGTAAGCTAAAGCAGCCCTTCTACGCATTAAGCTTTAGCTAGATAAGAGACAAAAGCTTATTTAAAAGCATAATAGCTGTGTAAAAGATCTTAAAGTAGCCTATCTATAGTAAATAGCTAGCTATAGACTTTATAAACTTTTATAGCAGTAAGTTAAAGTAGTAGCTAACTATTTACTTTTAATTTTACTTACTTACTTACTAAATTTAATTTTTACTAACTTTTTTAAGCTCTACTAGCTTAGCTACTTTACTATATAAAAAGTAAGTTTTTTTTTAAGATAAGATTTTAGTATAACTATACACCTTTATAACCTAGTTGCGCTAGGAGTTGTAGAAGAAAGCTACTATATAATTACCTATGCTAGCCTTAATTAGCTATATATAGTACTAGGCTAAGCACTTACTAAAGTTAAAAAAGGGCTTATTACTTAAGTCTTAGTAATAAAGTAAGTAAAAGGCTAGGCTGCTAAGCATATAAAAGATTAGCTTTTTATACTATAGTGCGCCTATTATTTTAAGCTAGCTATGCTAGTTTTACTTACTTACATAAGTAGTAAATATTAAAAGTATATAGTGTGTAAGGCTTTTTCTTTTAAACTTAAAAGTAAATAAGTTTAAAATCTTTATAAAATAGTAGTTACCTTTATATGTAAGCATGTAGTAGCCTAGCATAAGATTAACTAGCGTACAGAAGTAATACTTTACTGTTACTAAGAATAAGCTTGCGTCTGCGCTATATGTCTATAGCTTACTATAGAGCTGCTTAAACTTATCCTTAGTATAGCTATTAAGCAGTGTGTTTTTACTTTTATTAGCATACTGCTCTTAATTTTACTAGGCATTTTTATGCTATAAAGACTTAAGGTACTCTCTTACACTATCTACATATAGTAATAAGTAGCTATTTATGCCTAGCGCCTTCTACTTTTACTAAAGGTTAGTAATAGCTATAATATAGGCATAAACTAAGTGCTAAGTAAGACATATTTTATTTTAAAAAACATTACTTTTTACTTTATAAGACTTAGTTTTTAAAAGCTAGTTTATAACTTTTTTAACTAAAAAAAGTAGTAGCTTTTTTTTTATAATAGTGCTACTATTATAGTACTACTTCCTCTTATAGAACGCCTAGATGTAGAAGTTAGCACAGACATAGACACATAAATAAGTAAGTAAGTAAGTAAAAATACTACTTTAAATTTCTTTTACTTTAGAACATAAACTTAGTGTGTATTTTCTAGCTACTACTTATAAATTATAGCTAGAATATAGTGTATATTAGTATATAGCTTAGTGTTGTTTATAATGTTAATATCTACACACTTATAACACACCTTGTGCTGTAAACCTATACTTGCTTACCTTACTTTACTCTTACCTCTAAGTAAGTGTGTATAGTAAGGGAGAGTATATATAGTAGTAAGTAGTGCACGCTAAAGCTTAGGCTTAGAATAAAAGTAAAAGCAAAGCCTAGCCTGCCCTAGGGCCTCTCCATCTATACATATATATATATATGTGTGTGTGTGTGTGTGTGTGTGTGTGTAGTACAGGAGCCATCAGCGGCGGGCTCAGCAGGCGGCTAGTGCAGTAGGAGATGTCTACCGCACAGGCGCGAGAGCTAGGTGGACATCTGCAGACGCCTGTAAAAGGTAATTAGTTAAAAAGTAAAATAGTAACTTAGCTAAGACTTAGTATAGCCTTAAATACTAATAGTATATTTATAGTAATATTTATATAGCTAATTTAGCAGCTTAGTAAAATTTTTACTAGTAAAAAAAGCTATACATTTATTAACTTTTAGTATTTACTTATGTTTATTACCTACTTTTTATAGGCAATATCTACGCTGCTACATGTGCAAATAGCTTAATTTTTAGTCTTATAATAGCTGCTAGGCTGCTCTAGCTTTAAAGCGCTGCAGAGCTGCATTATAATTGCTATTACATTACTAGAAACGCACTGTATAGCTGCTAGGTACCTTTTTATAAATGTTATAGTGTAACAGAAGTATACTATACTTGCACAGTATTCTAATAATGCAGTAAATTACAAAATAATGTATTAAATTATAATAAAAAGTAGTAAATTATAAAATAATATAGTAAATTATAAAAAAATATAGTAAATTATAAAATAATATAGTAAATTATAATAAAATATAGTAAATTATAAAATAATGTAGTAAATTAT
>NW_022985200.1:110554-140932 GCF_010093535.1 Lindgomyces ingoldianus
TATAAAATAATATAAAATAAAATTTTTACTTAGTAGCTATAACTATCTAAACACTAATTAATTAACTTTTATAATAATAACTATATACAATACTAGAACTATAAAACTAGAAGTAATTACTTTCTTTTTAAGCAACTTTAAGATGCTTATAGAGCTAGTCTAGTAAAACCCTTTACTACTACTATTACTAGCTTACCTGCTATATAGCTACTTTCTTACTAGTCCTTTACACTTATATAATGCGCCTAATTTTTTTAATAACTTTAAGCTATAGAGAGTACTACTATAGCTTATTTTAATAACTTAACTTTTACTTATTTCTCTAGCGCTTGTCTAGCTTAGTAATAAAAAGCTAGCCTTATAGGCCTACTATTTATTTACACTAGAGATTCTTTATAGTTTTTATAGCATAGCACATGTAATGCTTTAGTGCAGGTTTTAGCTTAGGCGCTAGCTTAAGCGCTACTAGCAGCAGTAATAGGCTAGGCAAGCGCGCAGATAGCGTAGGCGTAAGGCTAGCCTAGGCAGAGGTATACCTGCTTAAATCTACGTCTGCTAGCAACAGCAGCGCAGCTACTATGTGCCTAAGTAGAGGTAGTAGCAGCAGCAGACTGCCCTGCGCCTGTAATGCCTCTAGGTAGAATATAAAGCTGCTAGACATAAGCACTTATAGCTACTAAAACTATAATCTTTATAGCTTATATATATAATTAAGCTTTTTTTAAGCTTTTTTTTAAGCTTTTTTATTTACTACTTATTTTAAGCATTTAGCGCTTAGAGCTAGTTAGTAAGTAAAAGTATTACTTAGTATAAGACTAATAGCTAACTAGAAGCTACCTCTATGTTAAGAGATGTGTTAATGTCCTAAGCAAAGGCAGCATACGCTCTGTGCTAGAACACTAGGTAGCTCTACACAGAGTAGCTAAAAAAGCGCTAGCGTAGTGTAACTAAGTCCTAAAGGACTACCTTTTTAAGGTAAAGTAGTAAGCTTATAAGGCCTTTTATAGCTAGGTTATTAATCTAGCTAGTGTGTAAGCTAAAGCAGCCTTTCTACACATTAAGCTTTAGCTAAATAAAAGATAGAAGCTTATCTAAAAGTATAATAGCTATATAAGAGATCTTAAAGTAGCTTATTTATAGTAGATAGCTAGCTATAAACCTTATAAACTTTTATAGTAGTAAGTTAAAGTAGTAGCTAACTATTTACTTTTAATTTTACTTACTTACTTACTAAATTTAATTTTTACTAACTTTTTTAAGCTTTACTAGCTTAGCTACTTTACTATATAAAAAGTAAGTTTTTTTTTAAAATAAAATTCTAGTGTAACTATACACTTTTACAACCTAGTTGCGCTAGAAGTTATAGAAGAAAGCTGCTGTATAATTACCTATACTAGCCTTAATTAGCTATATGTAGTACTAGGCTAAGCACTTACTAAAGTTAAAAAAGAGCTTATTACTTAAGTTTTAGTAATAAAGTAAGTAAAAAGCTAGGCTGCTAAGCATATAAAAAATTAGCTTTTTATACTATAGCACACTTATTATCTTAAGCTAGCTATGCTAGTTCTGCTTACTTACATAGGTAGTAAATATTAAGGGCATGTAGTATATAAAGCTTTTTTTTTTAAACTTAAAAGTAAATAAGTTTAAGATCTTTATAAAACAGTAGTTACCTTTACATGTAAGCATGTAGTAGCCTAGCATAAGATTAACTAGCGTATAGAAGTAACACTTTACTGTTGCTAAAAACAAGCTTGTGTCTATGCTATATATCTATAGCTTACTATAAAGCTGCTTAAACTTATCTTTAGTGTAGCTGTTAAGTAGTGTGTTTTTACTTTTATTAGTATACTACTTTTAATCTTGCTAGGCATCTCTGTGCTGTAGAGACCTAAGGTACTTTTTTACACTATCTACACATAGTAATAAGTAGCTGTTTATGCCTAGCGCTTTCTGCTCTTACTAGAGGTTAGTAATAGCTATAATATAAGTGTAAACTAAGCACTAGGCAAAACATATTTTATTTTAAAAAATATTACTTTTTACTTTATAAGACTTAGTTTTTAAGAGCTAGTTTATAACTTTTTTAACTAAAAAAAGTAGTAGCTTCTTTTTTATAATAGTGCTATTATTATAGTACTACTTTCTCTTATAAAACGCCTAGATGTAAGAGTTAGCATAGACATAGACACATAGATAAGTAGGTAAGTAAGTAAGAATACTACTTTAAATTTCTTCTACTTTAGAATATAAACCTAGTGCGTATTCTCTAGCTACTACTTATAAATTATAGCTAAAATATAGTGTGTATTAGTGCGCAGCTTAGTGTTATTTGTAATGTTAACATCTACATACTTATAACACACTCTACACTATAGACCTATACTTACTTACCTTACTCTACTCTTACCTCTAAGTAAGTGTGTATAGTAAAAGAGGGTATATATAGTAGTAAGCAGTGCACGCTAAAGCTTAGGCTTAGAATAAAAGTAAAGGCAGGGCCTAGCCTGCCCTAAGGCCTCTCTATCTATACATATATGTGTGTGTGTGTGTGTGTGTGTAGTACAGGAGCCATCAGCGGCGGGCTCAGCAGGCGGCCGGTGCAGTAGAAGATGTCCACCGCACAGGCGCGAGAGCCAGGTGGACATCTGCAGACGCCTGCAGAAGGCAATTAGTTAAAAAGTAAGACAGTAACTTAGCTAAAGCTTAGTGCAGCCTTAAATACTAATAGTATATTTATAGTAACATTTATATAGCTAATTTAGTAGCTTAGTAAGATTTTTACTAGTAAAAAGAGCTATATACTTATTAACTTTTAGTATCTACCTATATTTATTACCTACCCTTTATAGGCAATATCTACGCTGCTATATGTGCAAATAGCCTAATTTTTAGTCTTATAATAGCTGCTAGGCTGCTTTAGCTTTAAAGCGCTGCAGAGCTACATTATAATTACTATTACATTGCTAGGAACGCACTGTATAGCTACTAGGTACCTCTTTATAAATGTTATAGTGTAACAGAAGTATACTATGCTTACACAGTATTCTAATAATGCAGTAAATTACAGAATAATGTATTAAATTATAATAAAAAGTAGTAAATTATAGAATAATATAGTAAATTATAAAAAGACATAGTAAATTATAAAATAATATAGTAAATTATAACAAAACATAGTAAATTACAGAATAATACAGTAAATTATAATAAAACACAGCATATTATAGAATAATATAGTAAATTATAACAAGACACAGTAAATTACAAAATAATGCAGTAAATTATAATAAAATGTAGTAAATTATAAAATAATATAGTAAATTACAACAAAATGTAGCATATTATAGAATAATACAGTAAATTGCAACAAGACATAGTAAATTATAAAATAATATAAAATAAAATTTTTACTTAGTAGCTATAACTATCTAAACACTAATTAATTAACTTTTATAATAATAACTATATATAATACTAAGACTATAAAACTAGGGGTAATTGCTCTCCTTTTAAGCAACTCTAAAATGCTTGCAGAGCTAGTCTAGTAAAACCCTCTACTGCTGCTACTGCTAGCTTACCTACTATATAGCTACTTTCTTACTAGTTCTTTACACTTATGTAATGCGCTTAATCTTCTTAATAACTTTAAGCTATAAAAAGTACTACTATAGCTTACTTTAATAACTTAACCTTTACTTATTTCTCTAGCGCCTGTTTAGCTTAGTAATAGAAGGCTAGCCTTATAGGCCTACTGTCTATTTATGCTAGAGATCCTTTATAGTCTTTATAGCGCAGCACATGCAATGCTTTAGTGTAGGTTCTAGCTTAGGCGCTAGCTTAAGCGCTGCTAGCAGCGGCAATAGGCTAGGCAAGCGCGCAGACAGCGTAGGCGTGAGGCTGGCCTAGGCAGAGGTATACCTGCTTAAATCTATGTCTGCCAGCAACAGCGGCGCAGCTGCTGTGTGCCTAAGTAGAGGTAGTGGCAGCAGCAGACTGCCCTGCGCCTGCAATGCCTCTAGGCAGAACATAAGGCTGCTAGATATAAGCACTTATAGCTACTAAAACTATAATCTTTATAGCTTATATATATAATTAAGCTTTTTTTTAAGCTTTTTTTTAAGCTTTTTTATTTACTACTTATTTTAAGTATCTAGCGCTTAAAGCTAGTTAGCAAGTAGGGGTATTACCTAGTATAAGACTAATAGCTAACTAGGAGCTACCTCTGTGTTAAAAGACACGTTAATGTCCTAAGTAAAGGCAGCATACGCTCTGTGCTAGAACACTAGGTAGCTCTACATAAGGTGGCTAAAAAAGCGCTAGCGCAGTGTAACTAAGTCCTAAAGAATTACCTTTCTAAAGTAAAGCAGTAGGCTTATAAAGCCTTTTATAGCTAGGTTGTTAATCTAGCTAGCATGTAAGCTAAAGCAGCTCTTTTACGCATTAAGCTCTAGCTAGATAAGAGATAGAAGCTTGTCTAAAAGCATAATAGCTATATAAGAGATCTTAAAGCAGCCTATTTATAGTAGATAGCTAGCTATAGACCTTATAAACTTTTATAGTAGTAAGTTAAAATAGTAGCTAACTATTTACTTTTAATTTTATTTACTTACTTACTAAATTTAATTTTTACTAACTTTTTTAAGCTCTACTAGCTTAGCTACTTTACTACATAAAAAGTAAGTTTTTTTTTAAAATAAAATCTTAGTGTAACTATATACCTTTACAACCTAGTTACGCTAGAAGTTGTAGAAGAAGGCTGCTATACAATTACCTATGCTAGCCTTAATTAGCTATATGTAGTACTAGGCTAAGCGCTTACTAAAGTTAAGAAAAGGCTTATTACCTAGGTTCTAGTAATAAAGTAGGTAAAAGGCTAGGCTGCTAAGCATGTAAAAGATTAGCTTTTTATACTGTAGCGCGCTTATTATCTTAAGCTAGCTATACTAGTTCTGCTTACTTACATAAGTAGTAAATATTAGAGGTATGTAGCGCATAAGGCTTTTTCTTTTAAACTTAAAAGTAAATAGGTCTAAGATCTCTACAAAACAGCAGTTACCTCTACACATAAGCATATAGTAGCCTAGCATAAGATTAACTAGTGTACAGAAGTAACACTTTACTGTTGCTAAGAACAAGCTTATGTTTACGCTATATGTCTATAGCTTGCTATAGAGCTGCTTAAACTTGTCCTTAGTGTAGCTGTTAAGCAGCGTGTTTTTACTTTTATTAGTGTACTACTCTTAATCTTACTAGGCATCTCTGCGCTGTAGAGACCTAAGGTACTCCCTTACACTATTTACATGCAGTAATAAGTAGCTGTTTATGCCTAGCGCCTTCTACTCTTACTAGAGGTTAGTAATAGCTGTAATATAAGTGTAAACTAAGCACTAAGTAAAACATGTTTTATTTTAAAAAACATTATTTTTTACTTTATAAAACTTAGTTTTTAAGGGCTAGTTTATAACTTTTTTAACTAAAAAAAGTAGTAGCTTTTTTTTTATAATAGTGCTACTATTATAGTACTGCTTCCTCTTATAAAATGCCTAGACACAGGAGTTAGCACAGACATAGACACATAAATAAGTAGGCAGGTAGGCAAGAATACTACCTTAAATTCCTCTTACTTTAGAATATAAACCTAGTGTATATTCTCTAGCTACTGCTTATAAATTATAGCTAGAATATAGTGTGTATTAGCGCGCAGCTTAGTGTTGTTTATAATGTTAACATCTGCGCACTTATAACACACCCTGCGCTATAAACCTATGCTTGCTTACCTTACCCTACTTTTACCCTTAAGTAAGTGTGTATAGTAAAGGAGAGTATATATAGCAGTAAGCAGTGCACGCTAAAGCTTAGGCTTAGGATAAAAGTAAGAGCAGGGCCTAGCCTGCCCTAGGGCCTCTCCATCCATACATATATGTGTGTGTGTGTGTGTGTGTGTGTGTGTGTAGTACAGGAGCCATCAGCGGCGGGCTCAGCAGGCGGCCGGTGCAGTAGGAGATGTCCACCGCACGGGCGCGAGAGCCGGGTGGACATCTGCAGACGCCTGCAGGAGGCAATTAGTTAAGAAGTAAGACAGTAACTTAGCTAAGGCTTAGTATAGCCTTAAATACTAGCAGTTATTTATTACTTTACTCTTTAGTTCTACACTTCTTTACATAACGTGTCTACACTAATCTTAGGCTTAGGCTATCTGTTACAACTATCTGTTACAACATAGTAGATAAAGAACCTACTTGCGCTAAGTGCAACAAAACAGCTGCTACTAAGAGCGTCGCCTGGCTTAAACTTTGCACACAATGTAAAACAACTTAATACTGTAGTCGCGATTGCCAGAAGGCTGATTAGAAGACGCACACTGAGCACAGCAGTACCTATTCTGCACCTCGCTTAAAAGGCCTAGAGGTGCATATGCCTAATCCTTTCACAAGGCTTGATTAAGGGAATTATTTGTACGATCGTCTGCAAACTGACGTGTATAAACTTCTTGTCAACTCCTTTCGCATCTGCTAAGCAGACGACTTTGCTTAGGAGGGCAAGGCTATGCTGCATACTGTCTATACTGGCGCTCCCTCTAGCACCGACCCCTTCCGCTAGTACCTCGAAAAGGCAGCCGCACGCCCAAAGCTTCTTCCGCCATGGTGGACATCTGAGAAAGACGAAGAATGTGCTAATTTTGGCGAGAGCGGCGCGTGGAGCAACTTAGGGAGAAAGGTAACGAAGCAAGAAGTGATTGAACATTACGGAGATGACAAGATGCCGATGCAGTTGCGAAGTTGGCAGAGGTGGTGTACGGCACTGGCACGATGGGACAAGATGGTTCAGAAGCGCGAAAGCTTATGGTGCAAATGGAAAGTGGTGGTTCGGGGAATAGCCAGTACATGAGCATGTTTGATGCAAGCCGTCTTAGAACTTGAGGGTTACTGTTTTGCACTTGTTGGGGAATCGGAAGAACGAGGATGATTTCGCTGTATAGGAAGAGTCCGAATAATGCATTTTCAAGCTACCGTAGTCAGCACAACGCGGAGGAAGACAATGTAGCCGCATCCTTGCTTATGCTTTACGATAAAAGAGCGCTTTATACAGCAGCATCGGGCAGGCATCTACTTCATAGCAAATCACCGGCAAGATGGTTGATCACTCTAAGAAGCTCTTGGTTTATTATTTATGCTCGTAATCAACGTCATAATCCCCGCGCTTCGCCGCTCTCTTCTCCTGCTTAATGTACCTTGCTTCATCCTCCGATCTGATCTCTTCAGGAGGCGTTGTCGATCGTCTTCGTTTGTTGATGTTGATACCATCAGGCAAAGGTTCCTCGCGCATGGCTCGCTGTACATTGCTCTCTGCTGTAGCAACATATCGGCAGAGCTGTGTCCCAGAAATGTAAATTTCTGCATCCTCATCTCCCATTTCCTCTTGTGCAATTCTTTTGCAGGTGAAATCGCTCAGGTGGAGTCGTAAGCCGGTGTGTTCAACGGGGTTACCTTCGTCATCACGGAAAACCTGATGATTTGGAGTGTTAGAGCATTGAGAACACGTAAGGATTATGAAGATTAAGCCTACCTCATCCGTCACCTCTTCCTCGGCTTCTAAGTCATATCCACTCGGAGTTTTAGATAGCTTTGGCCTCCAAATCGATAACGTCGCTTTGCGCGACACCTTACCATATGCAATGTTTATGCCGATGACGACCCGTACGTTTGCATCTGAATCTAGAAGATAATTCTCAGCTAACCGGCGTAGGTGCTTATACTCCTGCGAGAATGCGACTTCCACGATCAAGCCCGGAAATCGTGCATCCTTATGCCCGAACGATATGTCTGGATGGTATCTCGACTTGCTAGTAGCGAAACGTATTTCGGTGGATCGGGCCGGTCGTATATTCTGCGCGAATTGAGCCGTCCGGTCAGGTCTGTTACGGATTACTTTTAGCTGGCTCCGAATGTCATCCTCCACCTCGTCGATAAAGAACTCGTGTACCCCAGTAGGCATACGAACTACTAGTAGACGTATGGCTTCGTCGTAGTCACATCTGCCAAAGGTCTTTTTCAGCCGTGTTCATCGTGGTCTTTGAAGTCCACTCACCGTATACTGGCTTCCACAAACTTCGACAGCGGGCCGTCTTGCCGGAGCGTACTCTGTATCTGATCAAACGCTCCTTTCGCAAGCTGAAACTCTATCCAATTGTCTCCTTTAATGTTCCTTCCTGCTTGGATATCTTCAAAAAGCGCGATAACGCGATGCGCGTCTGCAGCTGGCTTCTTGTCTGTTGATGGAGGTGTCAAAGGCGGCTCTCTGATACTTGGGGGTGGCGTAACGTCTTGAGGCTTCGTTAAACTCAGTGGAGACATTGATATAGCTGTATGCTGTACAGCATCGTGAAGTTGTTCCGGAGGGCAGCTCTCGTTGCAAACTGACGGATCGTCCAAGACCTGGTGTTCTGGTTGACTCATCAACAAAGCCACACAGCTAGGCAGCCAATAGCATGACGGTGGCTGAAGCGATAAGCCACCCCGCATGTTCATCGTTTGAGAGCAAGCACGACGGCAGGCATGGTCATTACATTACGCATCGGAGGCTTAGTGGAGGACAATAAAACCAGGTTCTTGCTACAAAACCTATCCCTTATGCGCCAATATTAAGTGCAATCCTCATTCTCTATTATCCGCATTTGCGTCACTAAGGTTCTCCAACATTCTAGTGCAGCACCATCATCCGCATACGGTCGAGCTATGCGCAAGGGCGGAAGCCCGATCCTTCATTCCTCTGTAACTATATTCACCTTTTAGGTCCATGTTCACGTCTATAATATACTGGCACTGTCGGTTGGCTCACTCCTCTAGATGGCTACGCACGCGGTAGGTGGTGGGCAGCTGTACGCTATGCGTACAGCCTGTAATAAGGGTGGGCAGGCAAGGATCTTCTTATAATCGACTACTGCCCTCTCTCTTCGTACGAAGAAAGAGGGTTGTTAAGTACACGTAGCCCCTAACGCACGGGTTGGATAGCCAACTGTTTCAGGCAACTTGATTCGGCCGTACTTACGTACGGACAGACACCATCAATATGTTCTCCATTGTCACCACATTCGCGGTACCCAGGTGCTTTCCCTGTTTCTAGCGTTGGATCAGTCAGCGTTTCGCTAATTCGTGCCATCTTTGCTGGTGGCTCTAATACATCTGCTTCTTGTTTCTTCCTACCACGTTTCTGTTCTGCTTGACCTCCCTCTGCCTGCGTCGTTGCCTTCGGCCGACCACGCTTTGCTTTACCCACAGCCTTTTTGGCAGCATCTTGCTTAGCACGTTCGGTACGGTCGGCCCGAAGTGCTTCAAGATCTTCCTGCTTCATTACCCGCCCCTCACCATTCTTCCCGGGCTTCTTCAGGATGTCTGATTTCGTATTGCGGCGAGTCTTAGCCTCGTTATTAGCAGCCTTGAGAAGCCCAATGTAATTCTGGTCAAGGGCTTGTCGGGCTGGGCGGCGTTGGCAAGCTTCTGAACAAGTCTAAAATGGCGCGTTTCGTTTGGCTGACTATCATAACAATTCTGCTTGACCAAGGCTGAGCAGCTCAGCCTCTGACGACACAGGCTTCACTGGCGTCGGAACTGCTCCATTCTTCGTACCCTCGACTGGGTAGGGTGTCTGAATACCCAGTGGAGCATCCGGCTTTACAATGTCACAAAGAACCCTTGAAGGGTTGAACGGAAACAGGCCGGTCTTAGCCCAGCCAGCAAGTATATTCTTCTTCGTCATTCCCCTTTCTCTCGCACGACTGTATATAGCAGTGAAGTGCTCTTTGTTGACATTCGTCAGGCCTCCTCGGTAGCGGCGCTCAACCTCATCCCGGTACGCTGTTTTCAATGGCCCAAAAACTGATACGTCACAGGGCTGTGTCTTGTGAGACGTATGAGAGGGCAGTCTACATAAGATGATGTTGTTCTCAAAGCAGAATTCAAGGATCTCAAGAGTTTCATGTGTCCCAAATCCATCGCATATTAGTATCCGTGGTTTCCCATTAGCGCGAGCTTTAGTCTAAGGGTCAAAAACTTGTTTAATCCACTCTAGGCTAATAAAAGAGTCGTTGTAACCTGTTTCAGACAGAGCGTGGAACCATACAGGGGTAGGGTATGTCGTCCAGTTACTCCTATGAGTAGACGCCGGCCAGATGATCATCGGATTCAGATACTCACCGCTTGCTGACACGCATTCAATAGCAGTAACCATCGTGCGCTTTGTGCCAGTTCCTCTATAGTCCTGTCAATCACCCTTACCTTACAAGGACTTTGACAGAGCCAAGCATAGAAAGCATGATGCCTGTCTCATCCATATTATAGACATTCTCTGGTAAGACTTCTAGTCTACAGAGATCCTCCTTAACCACATCGAACCAGTGCACCACCTTATCATGTATACTATTATCATGACGCTCACAGGGCTTAGGCCTGTTCGTCCTCGACTTGATCTATGGGTGGCGGTCACGGAAGACCTGAGGCCAATTCTTCTTCAGTAGCTCAGAGGGTCGTTTCGTGGTACGGCGGCGGGCGATGCAAAAGGCAAGCGCAGGTACATACTTTACACCTTAATGCAACTTTCTAACTACATAATATATTATCTTTAGAATTTAAGACCTGTCTAAAACAGGCTTTATTAGAGAGCCTGCAAAATTTTAGGAGATCTAGGCTGCTAGTTGTCAAGCTGGATAGTAGGCTAGGGACATCGCGATCGCTCTAATGTCTGCAGCTTAACTAGCTGTTGTCTGAGGACTCTAGGGATCTAGGAGCCGTCTTAGACTAGCTCTATTAGGGAGCCTGCAAAATTTTAGGAGATCTAGGCCACTGGTTGTCAAGCTGGATAGTAGGCTAGGGACATCGCGATCGCTCTCATGTCTGCAGCTCGACTAGCTGTTGTCTGAGGACTCTAGGGATCTAGGAGCCGTCTTAGACTAGCTCTATTAGGGAGCCTGCAAAGTTTTAGGAGATCTAGGCCACTGGTTGTCAAGCTGGATAGTAGGCTAGGGACATCGCGATCGCTCTCATGTCTGCAGCTCAACTAGCTGTTGTCTGAGGACTCTGAGGATCTAGGAGCTGTCTCAGACTAGCTCTGTCAGGGAGCCTGCAAAATTCTAGGAGATTTGGTCTGCTAGTTGTTAAGCTGTAGTCCAGTGGATGGTAGTCTAGGGACGTCGCGATCGCCCTCATGTCTACAGCTCAACTAGCTGTTGTCTGAGGACTCTGAGGATCTAGGAGCTGTCTCAGACTAGCTCTGTCAGGGATCCTGTAAAATCCTAGGGAATTTAGTCTACTAGTTGTTAAGTCCTAGTTAGGAGGGCAATACTATAAATCTAAAATTAGGGTATAAATAGGTTAAAGTTCTGCGCGCGTTTAGATTTTTCTCTGCTAATAATAGTTAGAATTTAGTAAAAAATATACTATTTTATAGCTACAGCTTGTCTCTACATTTTATTAAATTCTAAGCCTATTTAGACATATAGTAGTAGAGGTATTGTAAATCTAATTCTATTGTGATGCTTTTAAAATAGGCCTATTTATAGAAAAAATCACAAAAGTCCCTTAGACAGCTGAGGAGAGAAACGCTACCGACAGGGGTCAGAAACCGCTAACCCCCAGGCCATACTCTATTTGGAGTAGCAATATGCATGGTGGTTTGTGCGTCCTCGGTTCTATCCTCACGTCTAAGCTAGCTGAGATAACTAAACATCAATCTACCGTACCAAAGTTCATCTTTTCTCACTACATCCAGATGCGATTCCAAGCGTGCACGCAGTGTATTCGGATCAGTCTACGGAAACTAGGTCTAGTGCTTTTAACACCCCTCTAACTTAGTATCAGCTTCCGCCTCTCCTGCCGCGAGACCGCCATCCTATTGCAGCTGCCCTGCTCTCTACTGCTCTCTTAGTCTTTAAGAAACTCTACAATACCCTTAACAGCCTTCTCCTAGATAAGGAAGTACTTTAATGCTTTAGTAAACATTATAACCTAACTCCTCTACGTCTTACTTCTACTTAGCTGCTGTACTAATGTTGTTACCTTACTTCTAAATAGCTTTAAGGCTGCGCTGTCTAACATAATAAGACACTCTCTTTCTACAGCTTCTTATATGCTTACAAGGCCTTGCGCACAGCCTTTAAAGAGCTCTTCTTCTTTACACACTTTTAAGACTGCTTTAAAGAGGAGTTTATTAAACTTTAGCACACTCTTGTGTAACTCTAGGTTCTAGACAGACCTTAGGAAGGCTAGGTTAATCTAGTGCGTTTGCACAGCCTCTAACTAGCTGCTTAAGAGTTTAGGATTGTTAGAGTTATTATAAAAGGCCGCAGTGTCTGCCTATAGCATGATCCCCTCTTTAAGCGCTTGTTTGCCCTTGTTTAGACAAGGGGACGTACAGGGCTGTACTAATATCTCTTCTATCTCTTCTATCTCTTTGTTATCTTTATTATTAATAATAATTAGATTGCCTTTAACATTGTTAGTAAACTGTCTAGGCTACTAGTTATTCTGTATACCTAAGGTTCTTTTTATATTATTAGTAGACAAAGCTTTGTCTTTAATCACGTTGTCTAGAGTTTGCGCCTCCTCTGTCTCTATTGCTTCCTAACTAGCTCTGTCAGCGACCACGGTGTGCTTAAGGTCAGATGCATCATGCATGTCGCATTTAGCTAGATGCTTAATAGATAATCCTGCATCTAGCGTCTTATAGGCTTCTAGCAAAGACGTAGGACTGCTAGATTGTATGCGCTCCTCTCCTACTGTGCTGCTATCTGCCTCCCCCTTTGCTAGTAACTTTTATAGATTGTTAGACACTTCCTAAGGCAGCTTGCCTAATAGAGCTAGCTCCTCTAAGTTAGGTTTAGAAGAGGCACCTTCTAGGCCTTAGTCTACAGCTTTAGTAGAGAGCTCTAACAAAGTTACAGCAGCTAAAAGACCCTAGTTGCTAGCGTTATCTACAACAACGTCTGCGCCTAAGAGCTCGCCGCCATTAGTCTAGGCTAGTGGGACTACCTTAACATTGGCACAGGAATAGGGGGTACGCGGTTTAGCTAGACGCTTTTTTATAGGTTGCTTAGGCATAGTTTGCAACTGCGGCTGTCTAATAAGTGTTAGTTTGTGAAGAGGTGGGAGAAGACAGACCTATAGAGGACTGTACAATTACTAGGTAAGTAGATTGTTGTAGATACAGATAGAAAGACAGGCAGTAAACTAAGCTTAGTTATGTAAGAGGTTATAAGGAATGCCTTCTATAGGAACTAAGTTTTAAAGTAACAGCTAGCTAACTTTTAGGCAGAGACTTACTATTTTAAATATCCTACTTACTATTACCTGCCCTACAGCACTGCTATTAACAAGCGCTTTAACATTATGCACTGCTAGTAACCTTTTATCTTACTAAATACCTTGCATAATAATTAAGTCTCTAAAAGCAGTTGCAGACCTGTTAATACTGCCTTACTAGCGTCTTATATATGGCGGCAGCGCCGCGTTTAGGGGACAGAGCCCTGCTGGAGTGCTAGTGTGACTAGTTAGAGGCAATCCTATCACCACCCTGCTTCATGCCATACCCTGGCCAGCAGGGGTGAGTAAAGCCTCTTACTAAGACATGTCCTGCACAACAAGCTTAGGGCTAAGCAGGCTAATAGACCTTACTGCAGAGCCACGCTCTATGTAGCTCTTGCTTCTACTAGGCTGGAAAGCCCTGTGGCCAGTCTGCTACCTTCTAAAGCACTTATGCAGGTGTCTTAACAAGCTACGCAGCGCTTTAATCTACTAACAGAACACTACAACTCTATCTGCAGCTGCAGGGTCGCTCCTAACAGTCGGCCTAGAGCGCTACCTTGGGGATATCGCCTGCAGCGTATCTGTAGCGGCTAGGGAGCATTAGTGATGATGTCGTCAGCTGTACGAGAGGCAGCTTCCCATTTGATAGAGCCTCACCACGTAATGCGGACTGGGGCCGACATGCTACCCTATTCCACCCGGCGATGCGGTGTCGCCCACAGGCACCGCGCCTTAGGAGCCGCCGGCAGGCACATAGATAGGGCCTAGATATAACGCTCTCCTTGTCTCTAGAAGGTTAAATATTACTTAACTAAACTATAGCTAACTGCCTCTTTATTACTACTTTTATTCTCTTTCTTCTTAGGCTGTTGCTTAGCGTTTTAGTTACCTATTAAGACTATTAGGCTATTAAACATCTTAACTATGTTATAAAGCAGTAGTAGTAGACTCTAGTAGGTTTTAGTCTTGTTTAGATTAGCTTCTTCTCCTTTAGAATTAGGTTAGTTATTAAGCACCACCTTAACTAGGCAGAGCTAGCTATTTTATAGGCTCTCTAGTCTATGTCTTGTACTAATGTAAGATCTAAAGAGGTCCTTATTTACAGTGCTAACATTCTAGATCACACGCTTTCTCTAACCTATCCCCTTAGGTACTTAGTCGCAGCTTGCAGTATATATAGTATTTATACTATCTATTATGTTTAACAGCGTGATATATTTTAAGCTGTAAGTAGAGCGCTTACTTAATATATAACTTGCTTACTTATAAACAGAAATAACCTTATGTTAGTAATATACAAGCTAGGGCTTCTTATTCTAATTGCTGCTAGATTAACCTTTATAGTAGGTATTTTATTCTATAAACTTTGTAAACATTAAAGGTCTAAAAGTACACTAAATTAGAGCATAAAAGCTCTTTTTCTAGCAATTATGTTAACTAACATAATTGCTGTAATTACCTGTGTTAGCAGTAGGGTCTAAATTATTCTTCTAATGCGTAAAGAACACAGCCCTTGCCATCGCACAACAATTGTTTAGGTAAGCCAGCCACCCGCCCTAGGTTTGATACACTAATCGTGTGTAGGAATGTTCCCTAGCACAGGTTATCTGTACATCCTGCTTTATTCTTTCTACTGCTAAGCGCTGGGTTAGCTAACTATCTCTAAGAAGTTAAATGTTCTTTAAACTAGGAAGTATAAGGCTGCTAACAGCATAATTAAAGGCTGTAAGTGTCTTATTAGTAATAGCTAGCTATTTTAATAATAGTATAAGACTAACACAGCTTAGAAGGTGTTATGTAATTACTTAGAAATAGATTATGTAATATCCTTCTTACATATTTTAAACTAGAAGCTAGGAAGTAAACATCCTAACATGCATTGTAGTATGTTATTCTCTATAGCCACCTTTAAGACAAGGTGGGTGGACTTTAATGTGGATAGTAGCTACACTGTACCTTCTATCTATGCTTAGTCACCCACTCTCTACTACATTAGGCCTACTACAGCGGCTAGATTTAGCTATTTAGCCCACTGTTTGCATTCTTTAACGCTATAATCCTCTTACCTTAGCCTGTCCTCTCCCTTACTGCCTTTGCTAGGGCTAAGCAATCTGTCTACTAAGTCTGTCTACTGCCTTGCCCTTGTGCAGCCACTAGATCCTGCTTTATAGCGGTATCCTAACGCACTGGCAGTATTAAGCACCCTTAGAGTGCGTTAGTTTTGTAGGCTATTAGCAGTCTAGGCAGCGCCTGCTTTAACTAGGGTATAGACACGGAATACTGCTTGATTAAGGTAATAGTATAGGACATTAAAGGCATAGCTAACATCCTCCTAATTTACAGCTAGCTACAGATACTTCTAGCATAACTGCTGTGCAACCCCTCTGCTTCTAGGGATTCTATGCAACACAGCATAAGCTGCTTCTCTAGTGTCTTAAGTAGCAGTTCTACAATCTAGCAACAGTAAAGACAGCAATTAGCCTTACTAGCATAGGCATGCTTAACATACATTACTACCCTATCTTTTATGCCTTACTTAATTTTAAAAGTAATAGAAGCAACTAGGGCTACCTTCTTAGCCTCTTACAAAGCCTAGATACACTAAAAAGTAATAAACTTAAACACAGCTTTAGGATGCCCTACCCTTCTACTTCTAGTGTTATGTCCCTTAATCTAAGCACTAGCAGGCTTAATACAGCTAATAACAAACTAAACAAGCGTCCTAGGCTATAAATAGCAGGAAGTTGTTAATCTATCTGCAGCTAAGAGGCTATCACCACACTTGTAACACTAGGCTTAAGGATTATAGGCAATGTGGGTGCTTAGCAGCTAGGAATCCCTCCATTCTCACTGCCTGTGTGGAGGCTTAGATACTATTGTTGTACAATTATATTTAGCTGTGACACGCAGCTTTATGCAGAGAGCCACACCTCCCTAAAAGCAGCGTGCTGTGGAGCCTTTAAATAGGGAGTAAAAATGCCTATAAGGCATACTTACAGCTATAATGCCACGTAAGAGCAAGAAGTTCTAGTATATAAGATAGTGCTGCGATGTTCTTACCTCTGCATCTGTATCCTCTACTAGCTTTTAAACCTTATATCTAATTTATCTCCCCTGTTCCTCACAGTTCATCATGTCTCTGTTCAACAACCTCCTACTGTCTATTGTAAACAACGCTAATGTTAAAGCCTACGCTAACACCTTTAAAAAGTAGGACGCTAACTATTAGAGAGATCCTTTAGCTGTCTTGTCTAATAATTATGTTAAGTGTACAAGATCTATTATATTAAATCTTATATTCTATATTAAAGAGTTAAAGAACCTACTATTACTAACTGTTTTTAACTCTAATTAAGAGGTAAACTATGTGTCTAAGTTAATTATACTAGCGCAAAGCTTACATTAAATTTAAGAATATTATACTTATCTTTATTAATACGCGCGAAGTTAAATCTGCTACTAAGACAACCTCTAGCAGTTTAAGCAGCCCTTAGAACAAAAGGTGTGCTTACAACTTAAGCAAATGTAAAAGTGTTAAATTAAGACTATTACACTTAGAGACCTTTAACAAGTCTTTGTGTAATGCTTTTAGAGAGGTCTAGAAGAAGTGCAATTACCTCTAAGATAAAATAGAAGCTATAAAGAAACAGCTATAAGCTGCAGGAAGCTTTTTAGACAGTTTAAATTCCTTAAAGCGTAAACAAACTAGGACTAACAGTGCTAAACAGGCCTTACTAAGCAGTAAATAGACGCAAGAGCAGTCTATAGTAGACATAATTTAAGTTAATAGAACTAATTTCTTTCTTACTAAGTTTTAATAGTTCTCTTAAGCATTATAGAACATGTAATAGAAGTTAGGACATTTAGTCCCTTACATTAACAGTATTAACAACAGCTATTGCTAACTTTAGCAGAGAGGTATGTATTACTAAGATAGCCTCTAGCATTTTAAGTAGCAACTGCAAGTTCTATTCTAAGCAGTAGTCTAAGAGCTGCCTCCTAGACTAGCAAGTACAGTCCTATAGGTGATAGATATGTACTAAGCAATAAGAGATTAAGTTTAGTTTAGTAAGTTAGCGTTAAATAAAGCACTTTATAAACTAATAGGCTTAATCTAGCTCCTATAAAACATAAATTACTAAGCAATAGAACAGGCATAATAGACAGAAAAGGCTCCTATTATATCCACAACACTCTACAGTTGTTAAAGAGCTCCTAGAGAACAGCAGGATTGCGCCTAAAGTTTAAAACAGAAGCTTCCTCCCTAGTATTGCTAAACTCTCCTAGAGTTTATAGTGGAGAGGCTAAAAACAGCTAGCAATAGGTTGCAATTATTATAAAGTTTTATGTGTGCTTATTTGCGATTGTTACGTGTTTAGTAGAATTATTGCAAGTTTAATGCAATGTAGCAGCAGCAGCTTACTTTTTATAATAACAGCACGTAAGAGGCCTAAGCGTCCTAGCAAAAATGTCTTAGCTAATATCTACAGACATTGTAATCTTAACGCTTCTACCTAAATTTAATAAATATCCTTTTTAGAAACTACTCTTTAAGTAAATACCTACACGCAACACACTTGCATAGATTAAAGCCTATAGTCTAAGACAAACTATCCTCTGTCTAAGCAGGATTAATAGCAACAAAAGTTAAAAGAATTACAGTACTAAAGAAAGATAAGAACAGGATTTTAGAGTTTTACAAAGAAAAGGTTAGTAATAAAGAGTAGTAATAGAGAATGTATACACTAATTGCTCTGTAGACAGGATATAGCAGCTGCAAGTAGGCTAACTATACCCCTGCAAAGCTTAGATTATTTAGTAGGGAATAACTTTTAGTAGGCAACTGTACATGCAGTACTATGTAAGAACGCTAAATTTTCCTGCTAAGTAGACCTGTCTGTTTTAAAATTTTTAAAATAATCCTTAAAAAAAAACTAGCTCTACTAATAATTTACCTTAGGAACCTAAAGCCTAACTTTGTAAACACTTAGAGCATAGTTCTTAAAATGCGCCACGCTTTCTAACACAGTTCCATTCTCCTAGCATGCTAGGTGCGGGCAAGAAATCTCCGCATGCGATGCAAAGTGTTTAAGATAGTAATGTTTAATATAGTCTATTATCTTTGCTAGACAACTCTAACAGAACATTTACTGCAAAAGAGGTAGCTGTTTATTGCCTAGACAGAATAGGCACTAGCAAGGATCACACTCTAAGGGAAGTAAAGATAACTAGCTCTTATTGTTTTTTTTAGCCTAAAGCTTTAATAAAAGTTAGATCTCTATACCTTGTTACCTTACTTCTTAATAAGAACATAACTTTATTATTGCCTAGATAAGCTTAATTTGCTAAGTAAAGAAGTTAGCTTTATAGGGACTGCTAGGGGCACTGCAAAGGATGTCTGCAACGCGAGCCCGCTCTTCAAGAGCGTAGGCTAGGGTAGTAGGTTTGGATTTGTTGTTATCTTTAAGGAATAAGGAGTGTTTGTCCTCTAGCTCTCTTATATTATTCTCTATAAAATACTTCTTCTAGGCTCTTTTTTTAGCACTATTCTGTAAGCGCTTTTTTTTTCTAGCGTAGAGCTGCCTTTGTGTTTTTTTTTAACTAAAGAAGCTGCTCTTTTTTATTCTTTATATTTAAGTGTTTAGCGTTTTGTTGCACCTCTTTTAACCTCTCTATTAGATAATCTCTTCTTAGACATAACATAACTACCTTAGAGTGTTGTAGAATAGCGTGAACATCTTTTAGACTTAGTCTAGTTAGAGTAAGTAGGTTGCGCGTTAAAGACATGTTTCCTAGCACCTTTATTAAAGCTGTGTTAGATAGCTTGTCTAGATAGGCAGCTTAGACGTTGCATTTTACATTAAAATTAATATAAAATTAAAATATACCTAAGTAGCTATGTCTTATAACTTAATCTTAGTTAGTAACAGTTCCTGCCTTTGCAAAATTATTAGCGCTTTAAGCAATAAACTTATTAAGATAAAACAAACATACTATTAACAGCATTTCTAGCGCTATGTTAAATAGCAGAATGTAATAGAAATTGCTCTATACTAACATCCCTTCCTAGACGCTTTATATAGCGCGCAGTAGTACGCGCGCGCAAAGGTACAGCCAGCGTCGCTAACAATAATGTCTAGCTGTTTAAGCGTTTAGGTTTACAAAATATAGGCTCCTTTAATTTGCTATCCTTCTATTAGAAGACTCTGCAAGACTTTTATTTAGGAATTTATGCGCGCAGGATTGCTTTAGGATTGCAGACAGTAGACATAGCAAATGCATTATAGTAAAGGCTAACTGCAATTATATGTGCAATTAGGTAGAGAAATAGGTTAGCGTTCTAGTACATCTAAAAGGTTTTCTTAAGACTAGTTAGCTTATACAGAAGAGAGTAGTATTTAACACAAACAGTTGTAGTCTCCTGTCCTCCCCCTTTGTGTGTATAATTGTAATGAACATGACTAGTACCACGCAATTGTCCACTCTTACTGCTATAATTATAACATGCTTATAGAGTACTAACTTTAGCTCTACTATTTTAAAAGGTAGGCTATCTTTGCTAAACTCTAGCTCTTCATTGTAATTGCTATTATCTCTGTTATTGTAGAAACAGATTGCTTTGTCCTTAGCAGCTTTCCTCCTACTGTCCTCTAGTTTCTTTACGCTTGCGTTAACAAGTAAGCACAGCTAACATCTAGTGTAGGCAGCAAATAAGAACAGCAGAGCTAATAGCAACTGTTGTTTTTTATTTAGATACACTGCTGTGCTTACTACCTAATAGTAGTATAGTATTAAAAGTAGGTTATTAACAAACAAAACTAGCTTTATTTATATAAATGTGTCTAGCTAATATGTTTTCTTTAGGAGTTTAATGTACTGCAGTATAGTGTTAGCAAGGCAAACTTCCTACAGTTTTAGAACTATAACGTACATTATTAACATTAAATACTAGATATTTCTCTAAAAGTTTGCCTATATGCTCTTTATAGAGCATTTTAAGTTGCCTTTAGTACTAATGTAAGCTAGATTTTTTTTACACGCTAGAATAGTAATCTAAAACCTAGGCAAAGAAAGCCTTATAATCTAACACTACTACAGACTTAATAAAACTAATAGGCTTTTTATTAACATCCTTAGAATATCTAATACTTTGTAGGCTATAGATAAATGCGTGCAACTACGTAGGCAGACTTACAGAACCTACTGCTTCTAGACTCTATGCAGGTTTAACTTAGTTGTGTTTAAGTATTCTACTTTAGTAAGGCCTTACACTGCTAACTGTTTTTGCAGTCTATTATAAAAGTTAGCTAGGCGTTGCACGCACTTACGCTAAGGCATTAACTGTTCTACTATAGCAAAAGTCTTACAGCAAGGTAAGAACACATTTAGTAGGGCTTAATAATTAATAGGGGCCTAGGATATATAAAAAATAATGCAGCTTAAAGCTAGAAAAGAAATCCTAGCAGAACATAAAAAATAAAAAGAATATTGCTAAGAGTACTACAAAGAAGTGTAGACACACGCAAAGAAAAGCAGCAGCAATAGGAAAGAACAGCGCAACGTGTGCAGTACCTGCTATTTATAAATATCTAATTCTCACTAACTAAGGTGTGGGCGCTTAAGGGGGAACAGTTGCAAGGCGTGCGTGCAAGGGTACGTAGATCCCTCACCTAGGCCTAAAAGCGGCACAAGATGGCAGGGGTTAAACATAGTGTTAAAGCATCTAAAAGCAGCAGCTAAACTATCTAATTTTAGACTCCCTAACACTAGCACTTAAGTATATTATATATAGTAATTACTTAGTTAAGTAATAAGACCTATATTTTATAGATATTTAAGGCTCTATAGCCGATAAGATATTTTATATAGTCTTATAAAGTTACTTTAAAGCTTTACTTCTAACACCTAGCTGCTTACTCCCTATTAGGTAGGTAAGCGCAATAGCTGTATGTGTATATTCTGCTCTAATTAGGTCTTAGATTAGCTGTAGCACTCTTTACCTACTTTAGCTTATAGTATTAGAAGTATTTAGTAAACTACATGTCTAAGACTTTATTTAGCAAGTGTAGGATATATATGTGCAACAGGCTTATATTATATAGCTGTGTTGCTGTGTCTATTACTTCTAGCTAGAGCTTTTTAGAAAGTTCTACACTGCTTCTTATCTTAATAAACTTTATAATTATTTTTTATTTAGCTTTTTTTATAGCTTTATTTAGCTTAAAAGTATATAGTAAAAAGCTTTTAATATTAATGCTAGATTTTTTTACTTAAAGCTTATACCTTAACTTTCTATGCTAAGGGAGTGTAGTAGTGTTATTATTTTACTATATTTTACTAATCTAAAGCTTATATTAATTAGACACTATGCTTTTAAAGTTCTTTATTACTTTTTAATTTTTAAAAGTGTTTTTACTTAAAAAGCGTATAAAAAGATTTTACTACTATATTTATTTTTAATAATTATTATCTATAGAGCTTTACTACCCTCTAATAGCATATTAAACATGTCTTATGCAACCTTTTAGAATAGACAGGGAGCTTACTCTTTTAGTCTTTTTAATATAACCTGCTTAGTGTAGGTTATTGTGTAGTGCTTATAGTGTACTTACTTTATACTTATTATTTATATGTTTTTTACACTTTTAACTAAAGCTTATAGAGCTTTAGAGCCTAAGTGTCTTACACGCGCATACTAAAGCTCTTTTAAGTCTAAGTGTAAAAATGTAGTCTATAAGCGTTAGCAACCTAAAAGCATACTTTACACTAGTAAGTAGAAAGAGACAGCTTTATATTTAATAAACATAAAGTTATGTTTTTAGTAAAGTGCTATAAGTACCTTATTCTTTTCTAGCATGCTTACGCGCAGTGTATAGTTAAGTTTTAAATACTATAGTCCTTTTTCTCTTAAATAAGCTTTTAAGATAATATTAACATAAAATCTTTTTACTATAACTACTTTTTATAGTATAAGATTTTTTATGTGCTTTTTTTATACTTTTTTTAATACTTTTTTAAGCTTTTTAGTTTCTATTTTTTAGATTAGAAATAACTAAGTGCTTACTTTTACTATATATAAACTTTAAGCTTTTTTAAATAACTTAAGTATAAGTAGCTTTATACTATTTACTAAGTGCGTAGCACTCTTATTGTCTAGAATTATGCTAATAAAAAGTAGGTAAGTGTTAAAAATTATAGTTATATGCATCTCTAGTTTTACTAAAAGCGTTAAGTTAATAAGTACAGTAATAATACTTTCTAAGAATGCTAGCTTATCTAATCTTTTAATAGCCTTTAGAGCAGAAGAGGCTTTATCTAGAATTATATAGCCTTTTTTAAGTAGTACAGCTTTTATTTTCTTATGCTGCTTTTACTTAAGCTTTTTAAAGATTTTTTAGCATATAGTTTTACTAAGCTTTTTTAGCTTTTTAGTAACTACTAATGTAAAGTCTTTACAGTCTGCTACTTTTTATAGATAAAAAGATTACCCTAGAGCTCTACATAGGCACAGGTGGCCTAATTATGCTAAAATAGATTAAGCTAAATTATTGTCTAATTATCTACTAAGTATTATAAATATGCCTATGCCTTAGTTACTTACGCGCAGGGAGTGCTTTTAAAGCATTATTAAGAAAATCTTACTAATTTTTTAAATTATTAGAGGTTTTTTACTAAGTTCGCTAGCCTTTATAACTCTCTAGTGCATAAAGCGCGCCTAGTCTAGTGCAAGCTTTAGAGCTAGGGCGTCTAGGAAGTCCTGTGCGGCTAGCTAGCCTTCTACATTAAGAATCTTATAAGTCCTTGCCTTAGTGTATAAGAAGTGCCACTGCTAGTACTAAGCTTTTAAAGTTATAGTGCTATGCTTTCCCTTAGTAAAGTAAGCTTTATACTTTACTTATATAAAAATTTTTATGCTTATGTTTATTAGTGCTAGCTTTTATTTTAAGGCTTATATAAGTGCTTATAAGGTAGATTAGTTCTTTAATATAACCTGCATTATTATAGGTTTTAGAAGCTTATGTGCAATAGTTATATTAACCTAGTTCTAGATTAACTAAAGATGTATTATGTAGGAAGCCTAGTTGCTTAATTAAGCTTAGTACTTAATAATATTAGTCTAGTACTATATGTTAGCCTTCTCTAAAAAGTTCTTAGCAGTAATTACTTTAAGTATAGGCATCTTTAGAGCGCTATTTATAGGATTTAGAGTGTCTAGTCTATCTAGATTAATTATGTCCTATAAGTTTTTGCTAAGAGCATAGAACTAGAGCTAGATAAACTAGAGAGGCTAGCTTATATAGTCCTTAAGCTAGTACACTGCTGTTAGGAGAAGAGCATCTTAATTAGCTATAACATAGGCTTTAAAAGTAATAAAGATAAGTAAAAATAAAAAATAAAGCTTCTAAATAGCTTTTACTAGCGCTATAGTTATATAAAAAGAATTGTCCTAGGTTTTTAAAGCGCTAGGCCTATAACTGTAGAGGATAAAATAGCCTAGCAGAAGCTGTTTAGAGAATTAGATAAAGTGACTCTACTATCTAAAAGAGCTAAAGGCTCTCCTTATATACACTAAGCTTCAGAACATAATATCTCTAGATCCTAAGCCGCGTTCTAGGCTCTAAGCCCCGGCTAAGGCTCTTAGTATACGCGACACTTTTTTATTTTAAAAATTTTAGAATATTTTACTAGACTTAAACTCTACTTTTTTCTTACTAGTATAAGTTATTTTAGGCTAGAATGTTCATTTTTTCTATATAATAGATTTTCTTAAATTAGAATAACTCTCTTCTTAACTCTAGTAAGCTATTCTGTGCTAGAATAGCTTTACTTAGTTTAAATAAGAAATCTTAGGTCTAAATAAGCTATATTATCTTCTTATTTTTATAGCGCTATTAAACACCTTTTGTTAAAAAAACCTTAAGTAAGAAAAAAATAAAGTAAAAGTAGCTATACTTAATTTATTTAATTACCTTTTTTTTTAAAAAAAGTTTAACTTAAACTAGCATAATTTAATTTTTTACTATATATTTCTTTACTTTTTTAGAACACTTTTAATGTGTTTAAGCTAATGTTATGTCTAAGTTTTAATAAGTTTTTTTTAAATAAATAACTTTTTTATTTTATAAAATATTTTTATACTCTAACTAAATTCTGTCTCTAGTTAAGTATTTTTTTACATAGTACATATTATCTTTTATAGCGTGTAGAGTGTTTATAATTAGTTTTAATTACAACTTAAGACGCCCTTTCTAGGTATATAGCTCTAAAAGTAAGACATAGAATACTAGATAAACTTCTTTTAGATTAGGTAAGTTTACTTTATACACTTTTACACTAATTTAGCTTATAACCTTTTTTAGTTTTAAGAACTTTTAGTCTAACTTTCTTTTTAGCCTTATTAATTTTATGTGTTTATTAAAAACTAATACCTTATTTTTTACTTATAGCTATTTCTGCTTTTATTATTTATCTGCATACTTCTTTTAATACACATTTGCAGTAATAATTTCTAGTAGCATTTTAACTATAGAGTAAGTGCTTTTACAGCAACTTTGTTTACTATGTGTAATTCCCCCTAACCTAAGAGTTCTCTAGGCTAATCTAGCCCTCTTAGGTTTGCTCTGTAGTATGCTTAGAAAGGAGTAACTCCTGTAGTTGCGTGTACGCTATTATTATATATAAACTTTACTATTAGTAACTACATTGCTTAATTATTTTATTCTAGGTAATAATAACATCTAAGGTACTATTCTAGGGTTTAGTTTTATCTTTTAGTCTGCTTATCTGTCTTAAGATAGTAGGCTAATAAGAGAATCTTTTATATACTAAGATAGTAATTAAAACTATCTTAGTACTTTAAGTTTATTATAAGCTTTTAATTAAAAATAACATTTTTTAAAACTTTATAAAAGTAAATAACTTTTTTAACTAAACTTTTACTAGGTCTAAAGTCTCTTAATTAGCTCTAGCTAGCACATGGTAGGCTATCTTAGTAAGACAGTCTACTATTACAAAAATTATATTATATACTAACCCTAAGTATTTACAAGGGGGCAGCTGTGTTATAAAATCTATTATAACATCCTGCTAAAGCCTATTAGGCAGTGGCAAAGAGTAAAGAAGCTTATATAGGCAGTGTTATAAAGCTACTAATTATCTACACTTTAAGCAGTTATTATAGTACACCTTTACATCCTTTCTAAGCCTTTTTTAATTATATTAATATATAATTATTTAAGCATCTTTTTTATACTAAAGTAGCCTGCTAGTAAGTTATTATAGCACTTCTAGAACACTTCTGCTTTCTCTTAGTCTGTTATTAAAGTCTTTTTTTTATATTAGCTATAGCATGTTATTTTAGCTTATTTTAAAGATTACTGTTTTTATTAAAGTTTTCTTTATTCTTTATTTTACTTTTAGTGTTTAATAAGTTGATTTTATTATAGTCTTTTTTAATACTTAATATAAAGTTTTTATTAGTTTTTTTTTTGTTTTTTACTTATAGCTTTTTTAAAATCTAGCTATTTTAGCCTTTATTCTTTTTTAAAGTAGTTCTTAGCTAAGCCTAAAAAATCTTAAGAATATGTAATAGCTATAACTATTAATTCCTTCTTATAATCTTATTAATTTAAGAGGTTGCGTATCTCTGTTACATACACTACATTTCTCTTCTAGAAAAGCTGTTATAACTTCTTAATATAGTTAAGTCTTCTTAAGAGTCTATCTACTAGGTTTAGCTTCTCTAGATAGTGTGTAATAATAAAATTATATTCTATTATTCTTTTATAAGCTTAGACCTGCTAGTAGTTTAAAGTTTTAGTTTTTATAAACTAGTAAAAATTATTATAGTTTATAAAAAGTTTAAATAGTACACTTTAAAAGTAATGTTGCTAATATGCTAAACTTTTATTAATAGTAAGTAACTTTTTATTATAAGTATTATAATTATACTTAGCTTTACTTATTTTTCTTAAAAAAAGCTAATTAGCTTTTATTAAGCTCTTTTAGTCTTATCTAAGTCTAATTAGCTTAAAATGCTATAAATTACACTTTTTAAAGTGTTAACTTTTACTTTAGTTTTTCTATAAGCATTAAAATAAGCTAATATAAAAACTTTAAAAAATAAATTTTAAAGCTTTTAAAAAGCTACTTTACTTTTAAAATTAATATTTAGCTTTTAACTTTCTTTCTACTTTTACTTTTAACTACTTTTTACTATATCTAGGCCTTTCTAGGTTAGCTTAGTAAGAAGTAGAGTAATTAAAGAGAAGTTAGTAATAAACTACTTATAGCAGTTTATAAACCTTATAAAAACATAAATATCCTAAATAGTCTTTAGCATTCGCTACTTCTAGATTATTTTAATTCTTAAAAAGTTAACTTTAACTCTTTTTAGGCAAACTATGTACTCTAGGTACTTAGTCTTTTATGTGTAAAATTTATACTTACTAAGTTTTAAAAAAGCTTTACTTTACATAATCTTATAGCACCTTTTTAGTGCAAATAACTTGTTTCTTTTCTGTGTTAGAATAGACTAGAATATTATTAAGGTACATAATACACATTACATTAACTAAAACTACTAGGGCCTAGTTAATATAAGCCTAGAAAGCTATAGAAGTATTAGTAAAACTAAAAAGCATAACTTAGTGCTTAAAATAATAATATTAAGTTTAAAATGCTATCTTCTACTTATCTTCTTTATAAATATGTAACATATAGTACGCATTATAGATATCTAGCTTTATATACTACTTTATCTTCTTAAGTCTCTTAAGAGATTCTAAGATAAGTAGTAGTAAATAATAATTTTTTATTATAATTTAGTTTAGGCTTTTATAATTTATATAAAGCTTTAACCTTTTATTCTTCTTTTTTATAAATACAATTAGAGCTTTTATAAATAACTTAGACCTTTAAATTTACTCTTTTTAAAGTAATTATTAATATACTTATAAAATGCTATAACTTATACTCTAATAAGTTATATAGCAGCTAGTATAGAAGCTTTGTCCCTTCCTCTAGCTTAATAGCTAGATCCTGTAGGCTATGTAGTAGTACTTCTAACATCTTATTAGACTTAACTATGTCTATATATTCTTTATACTCTAGTCTTAACTTAAGCTTTATAGGTTTTAAAAAATCTTTAGTGTTATTAGACAGCACACTGTAGACATAAACATCTGCATTAGGACTTTACATAGTTTACTTAAACTCTACTGTGTCTTTTAAGGCTACCTTAGTGTACTTTAGCACACTATAGTCTTTTACGCTTTTAAATAACATATATCTTATATAAAAGTTTAGCTTTAAATTAAACTAATTAATTTAAAATAAACTTAAATATATTAAAAGTCTTTTTAAGTCTATTACTATAAATAGCACTTTATAAGTCTAAACTTTTTCTTAGAAGTCTATAATCTTTACATTTATAACTATAAAGCTGTAGACAGTAAAGTCTAATCTATTAAGTGCCTTTAAAAAGACACCTAGTAGGGGCTTAATCTTAAGATCCTGCTCCTTAGCTATTATAGTAGATAGAATGTTTAATTAAGCTCTGCTATTTACTATAGCCTAAAGGTCTTTTAATAACCTTATACTTACTATTACTAATAATAAAGTTAAATTTTTTAAGTATAATAAGTTTTAAAGGTTTTTAAGCTTTTTTTTATTACTTTTTAAAGTAATATAAGCTAGAAGGAAGAAGCTTAGTTTTTCTAGCTTTACTTTTTACTTTTTTATTTATTTTTATTAGAGGTTTTTTTATTTTTATTTTTTATAAAATAATCTAGAGAAATATAACCTAGCTGCTTATAATTTTAGTAAGTAACTTTTATTTTATTAAATTTTTACTTTTTTAGGTTTTTTTTTAGCTTAAAGGCTTTTTTTATTTCTTTTTAAGCTTCTTTAGGTCTTTATTAGCTAAAGGTAAAGTAAAACACTTTTATATTCTTTTCTTTTTTAACTTTAGCCCTTTTCTCTTTTATAGGCAGTAGTAGGATATATTGCTTTACTCCTCTACTTAAGCTAGCGTCTCTTGCTTACTTTGTAAGATATACATTAGATTATGCTTAATCTTATTAGATAGTGCGCTACTAAAGTTTACTATTATTTTATTTAAGCTTTTTTTGTTAACTTTAGTCTATAATAGCTTAAAGTAGGCTAGAAGTTTAGTTAGTAACTAGTTAAGTTATTATTTATAGTTTTTTATAGTATTATAAGCTACTCTTTTTTATTCTACTAAAGTACTTAATGCATTAAGCATTTTATTTTTAAGATCTTACTATGTTAGTAACTATAATAAGTTAATAAGCTTTAAATAAGTGCAGTATAATTTTTATAGTAATTATAGTGTCTTATTAATATATTATAGGCTAAAAAAGATCTTCTGTAATTTGTAAGTAAACCTTAATAGACTTTTTTAATAATAGTTTTTATTATCTTTACACTACTAATTATAGTCTGCCCTGTTTTTCTTTTTATATTAGTGTAGTAGTTTAGGACGTAGTAGGTTTACTTAGTTTTAAGTAAGTTTTAGTATAATAATATTTAATACTTTAGTTAGCAACTTATTAAGTGCGTCTATATTACCTACTTTAAATTAATAATAAATTTTTATTATTTTCGCTAGTTTTTACGCTTTCTGTTGCTCTTGCAGCTAGGCAAAGGCTTCTACTAAAGCCTAATTTGCAGGGGTAGACTGTGCGTTGCTTAGTCTAAGACTAGCCCTTCTAACCTCTTCTAGGCCCTAAACGCCTTCTAGATAGCTTAATAAGCCTAATTTATAAAAATTTTTTTTTTTTTTTTTACTTATCTCTTACTTTATTCCTTTTTATGTTAGTGTTAACTCTAGTTAAGTATTACTAGAAGTAGTAGTCTTAGCTAGCTTTTTAAGTAGTTTTTAAGCGCTAGTTGCATTTAATTCTTCTCTAGTATTTTGCTTTAACACGATTATATAAAAATGTTGCTCTTAAGCAGTATGCTAGCTTGTAGAGTAATTTAAATATAAAGATAGGATAGTAAGTAGCACTAATAGCACTAAGAGCAAGCTTTTAGAGAAAGATAGAAGTGTATTATAAGAGAGATAAATTGCTGCTAAGCCTTGCTTATTAGGATTTATGCTTATATATAAAGCACAGGGTATATAACCTCTAAACAGGTCAGGTGAGGCCATACTAGCCTGTTCTAGGACATCCGGCCTTACAATATCTATAGGGCTTTAAAAGGCTTATTAGATAGAACTTATGTTATTTACCTAAACAACATTCTTATTTACTTTAAAAATAAAAAGAACTATAGATAATATGTCTTTAAAGTTCTTAATTAACTAGTAAAATAAAGACTATACTATAAAGCATTTAAATATTTTTTTTTAAAAATAAAGGCTATTAAATTTTTAGCTTTATAGTTACGCTAGAACGTGTAGTAATAAACTTATTATACGTTTAGATAATTAAGAAATAGCTTAAGCTAAAAAGCTTTTAAAATATCTAAGTATTTCTAAGCTTTATAAACTTTTATTAAAAATTTATCTATAATTACTTAAAAATTATACACCTACTAGAAAATTATATAATAGCTGCTTAAGCTCTAAGTCTACCTTATAAGAGCTCTAACTTAAAAAAGAAAAAGAAGAAAGTAAAGTAGAATTATAAGAGTCTTATAAAGTAGTACTAATAATAACGTGTTTTATTAGTAAGCTGCGGACATTAGTAAGCTGCGCACCCCACTAAACTGCGCGCGCCTCTTTAACAGATAACTAAACAGCAACTAAATTAAACCTATATAAGTATATATATAAAATATTCCTAATTACTTCTACATTAATTCCTTTTATAGCCTTGTACATAGCACCTTAAGCAGGTTAGTGGTGCTTATTGATATGCCCGCGATGCCTGAGCCTGCGCATCCACTTTAACTAACCTATCAGCCTCTGCAGCTAGCCTCTGACCTTCCTAGCCTGTGAGAGTCCCTCCTGTAGCAATATACTGCTGTCGCTGTTGCTTCTTCTGCTCTTAGTAATAGTTAGCCTAACATAGCTTAGTGTTCTTCTCTATAAAGATTATTACTAAGTGTATTA